>NC_064808.1:99717788-100008733 GCF_023721935.1 Panthera uncia
CCGACTGCGCCACCCAGGCGCAGTCGGTTAAGCGTCCGACTTCAGCCAGGTCACGCTCTCGCGGTCCGTGAGTTCGAGCCCCGCGTCAGGCTCTGGGTTGATGGCTCGGAGCCTGGAGCCTGTAGCCTGTTTCCGATTCTGTGTCTCCCTCTCTCTCTCTGCCCCTCCCCCGTTCATGCTCTGTCTCTCTCTGTCCCAAAAATAAATAAAAAAAAAAAGTTGAAAAAAAAAAAAATTTAAAGTTCCATCGAATGACAACACAAAACAATTGATCAGTTTTACCGTTGATATATTTAGGTTGATCCCTGCTTCATCTGCCATTAAAAGTGTTAAGAACATCTTACACATATATCCTAACTAACGCTAAGAATTGTTCTAGGATACATACTTAGGACATGCTGAATGTGAGGCACACACAACTTCAAATTTTAGTACCAGATGCCAAATTTTTCCAAAGTGGCTGTGCTAATTTACACTACCAGCGAGTGTGTAAGTGTTCTCCCATTGCTCCACATTCTTGACCACACTTGTAATTGTGGTATTTAAAAATTTTTGCCAACTGGATGCATGACATGGCATCTTTGTGGTCTTAATTCCTGTGTTCCTCATTATCAGTGAGTTCAGCATCTTTTCAACTGCTTGGGTTTCCTTTTCTATCCAGCATCTGCACAGCGTTTGGCTGTTCCTTCTATTACACTGTCTCTTTTGTAAAGGTTTTTCACCTGGTCTGGATCATTGGTTCTCAACTGGAGAATATGCCCCTTAGGGAACATTTTGCAATGTCTGGAGACATTTATGATGGTCATAGGTAGGCAGCAGAGAGCTACTGGCATCTAGTAGAGAGAGGCCAGAGATGATGCCAAAACATCCTACAGAGCATTGGACAGGCCTCAAAACAAAGAGGTATCTGGCCCCAACATGTTAACAGTGCCAAGGTTTGGAAATTTTGTTCTGGATACTAATATGTTATCAGTTACATTGTTACAATTATTTTCTCCCAGTTTGTGGATATTTTTTTCTCATGGTACCTTTTAACGAAGAGAAATTCTTAATCTTTTGTTAATTTTTTTTCAATGTTTATTTATTTTTGAGAGAAGGAGAGAGTCAGAGCGTGAGTGGGGGAGGAGCAGAGAGAGACAGAGACACAGAATCTGGCTCCAGGCTTTGAGCTGTCAGCACAGAGCCCGACGCCAGGCTTGAACCCACGAACCATGAGATCATGACCTGAGCCGAAATCGGAACCTTAACTGACTGAGCCACCCAGGCGCCCTGAGAAATTCTTAATTTTAGCATTAAAGTTACCAACTTTTCTTTTATGGTTTGTACTTTTGTATCTGATTAAAAGAAGTTCTCCTATCCTCAAAGTATAATCTCCAACTGGATGTTTAAAATTTTTTTAATTTTGCTTTTTCAAAGTCTTTAATCCACCTAAAACTGGTTTCTACTTATGATGTAAGCTAAGAGTCCAAAATTAATTTTTTATACGGATAACTAGTTGTCTGAGTACCATTTATGAAAAGTCCATCTGACGCCCACTGGTCTACAATGCTGGTTTGTCAAAAATCAAGTTTGCAGAAGTACGCTTATTTCTGGTTCTTTATTATCACCTCTCAATCTGGAAGCTAAAGTTATATTCACCTTCTTATAAAAGGAAAATTGAATCCCACAGGTTAAAGGCTTTCATGAATTCTGAAGAAAACAGATTTAAGATGTTTGTTTTAGGTTTTTTTCTTTTTTAGTGTTTGTTTTCTAGAGAAACAAAAACAAGGAGATATGAGGTTGTTATTTTGCATACTAAGGCCAAATACCTTGAAAATGAAAATGAACTCATTCACCTGACTGAATGGGTAACAAACTACATTTGCCTACAGTACACATTTCAGGAAGGCCAGAAATTCGTTTTTCAAGTAGCCAAAGAGAGCCTTTTCGGAGACACTTTCAGAACACCTATAATTCAACCTTGTAATTCATCTAATTATTTAATCTAGGGGTTATAACAGAAATATCCATACTGTTTCCAAAACAGCGAGAAAGGCCATTTTCCTAACTGCTAAGAAGCTGGCCTGTAAGGACATTTCTGACTAGATTGTTCCTGGAAAGGAATCCACTGCTCAGAGAACAGTCATACCTGTCAATCAGCCTCAGCCTTCAGCTCTCAGTTCCAGTTGCTCCAAAGACAGGGGCAGAAACTATTTACAGAGTGAAACAGAGAAGAAATAGAAGTATGCATTTCCGTTTTTCTCCTTTTTTCTTTTCCTAACACGTTCCCTTCATTCTTTTTATCCCACAAGCTCCACACAAGTATTCAATAACACAAAATGGGATCATTTTATTACAATACAAATTCTATTTTGGGTTTGAAGTAAGTCACCAACAGAAATATAAATCCATTGATTCAGAGAAAGTAACTTAGCATGGGGGCAAACAGTTTTCAGGGAAAGAAAAAAAAATTCAATTTCTCCTTCAGGAAAACAGCCCCAAAACTATCATTCCCCTTTGAAATATGCCAATTACTTGCTATTGCCCCTTATTTTTTTTTCCTGAACACTCTTGAAAGGATTATCAACTAATAATGTAATTATTCTGGAGCCTTCACGTATGGGTTTCAAGAAGGAATAAGAAAAGATTTTCTGTGGTGACAGCGCATGTTCCATGATGTCCATTTTTGATATTTGATCACCATGGAACTTGCCAACTGATGGCCAAGCACTGACGCAGACTCTTCATTAAATACTCTTGTTTGGACAGGGTGTCTCTAGCTGACTACCGTGTCCAAGATCAGGTGGTAGTTAAACACAAGGAGGCGAAGAGGATTTGTCAATCTAGGGCCCTCAAACTGATTATATCGAATTTATTAGATCTGGAGTTCTGTTTAGATCCACACAGCAGAAAGATGCTCAGTCAAAATTCAGGGGCCTATTATTTACCAAATGGCCTGTATACACTTTTTTTCCCCCCAGAAATACGAGTATAGGAGGTGTCTGGTAGTTTTTCAAGGAAGTGTTCATGAATAAGTTACAGGTTTTCCACCCCATTTACTCCCATTAAACAAGCAATTTCCTAAAATGAATGTGCAAAGACAAACAAGAGTTGTTGCAGAGACATGGTCAAGACACACAGAAATAGAGCTTTCTGGTAACTTAGAAATATGCGAAGCTGTAAATAAATCATACTGAGAAATCAACTTGTTTTGCAGTGACTCCAGGGTTGAGGCCATGAGCCTCAGGTGTGGAACTCATGGGGGAAAAAAAAAGTCAAAGGCATAACCATAAAAGTCCTGCAACCATCAGACACACACACACACAGTCGGCCTGTTGCATGTGGAAGATTCTGATCACTCTGTCAGTTTACCTGGCAGGGAAAAGGGAACCTCTGTGTCTCCAGGTGAAAAGCAGCAGCAGTCATGGCCCCGGGTCCTGTGAGTAGCCAGGTTTCGGACGGGAACTGCTCCTGTTCTGCACCTGTTTCCTGGTGCCATAAGCTGGGCTCACCGGCAGACTAGAAAGGCCTGCAGGTGAAACATCACAATCACATGGGCAACAACGCCAGGAGCACAGGGTGAAAGGCCACGATCCACACCAAATTCACACCCAAGATACCGCCAGAGGCCCAGATCAGGAAAATGGCATAACCACACCGCTAAAAAAGGGCTCTTCCACACCAGGCCTCCACTGAGATTTGGGACAGCCAAATGGGTGCC
The DNA here is from genome assembly GCF_023721935.1 of Panthera uncia. Lineage (NCBI taxonomy): Eukaryota > Metazoa > Chordata > Mammalia > Carnivora > Felidae > Panthera > Panthera uncia. Next base: position 99,721,489 of record NC_064808.1, read on the forward strand.
AACCGAACGGCGGTCAGTGATAACACGCGAATAATGTGAAACATGGTTAGTAGTTAGGATTTCCATCTAACTGTTGAAAATGCAATTTCAGATCGGGGGAGGCACTGAGTTCTTAATACGCCGTCAGGAGCAGCTGGCTCGGGCTTAACCAAATAGATTGCAATTCTAGTTTGAACTTCAGAAAACCGCAAAGGGGACAACGCGGCAACTCACTCCCCACGCCCAGGTGTGTGCGGGTGCTGGGCAGCAGGGATGAGGGGGTCTGGTCCGTCTGGGTAGCTCTGGCCAGACCAGGGCGCTCAGCCTCCGCCTCTCCCTACAAACGACGGGTAACCCCTCCAGCGCCTGGACTCCCAAGCGACTCTACTGCCAGGTGGGAAACCGTCCAGAGCGCGGGCTCCAGACAGCTTCCCGAGGCCGAGAGCAGCTTGAACTCTTCCGCGAGACGGCCTGGGGCGGGAGCGAGTCGTCCACGCTTCCCAAACCATTTCCTGGGCGCCAACAGCCCCGGAACGCCGGCGCCGCTGACCGTTAGCCGCGGGCGGGGCCTGAGTCACGTGACCCGCGCCGGATCAGAACCCTGCGTGCGCGGGAGCACGCAGAGCCGCTCGGCCCCGGGCCGCGCGCCTTGCGTGCGCGCGCAGGCCGGGGGGCGGGGCGTGTGGGACGAGCCTCCGGCGGGCTCGAGGCGGAGGCTGGGCCGAAGAGGGGTGGAGGGCGGGGCGGGGCATAGCTACCTTCTCCTCCTCCTCCGTCTCCCCCGCCTCCTCCGCCTCCTCCGCCTCCACCTCCTCCACCACCACCACCACCTCCTCCTCCTCCTCCTCCTCCTCCTCCACCTCCTGCGAGGCTGGGCTGGCGGCGGCGGCGGGAGCCGGATGACCCGCGGAGGGGCGCCTCGGCCATGACTGCGGAGCTGCAGCAGGACGACGCGGCCGGAGCAGCGGACCGGCGCGGCTCGGTGGGCCCCGCGGCGGCGAGCGGGGGCCGGGGGAGGCACGGGGTCCCGGGAGGGGAGGGGGCTGCGGGGCGCGGGCCGGAGCGGCGCGGGCCCGGGCGGGCCTGCGGGGCTGCGGGCTAGGGGCGGGAGGGGGCTACGGAGGGCGCGGGCGCTGGCCGGGCGGGGGCGAGGGCAGTGCGCCGGCGAAGGGGCTGAAGTCTTTGCAGGGCTCGGGTCGCAGGGATCGGGGACGCCCTTCGAGTCCGCGGCGAGCTCATGTTGGGAGGGGAGTAGGTATAAAGGGCAGGACTTGGGGTTGTGTGCATCAGGGCTTTTTCGGGGGAGCGCTCGTGGGCCCTGACCTGGATAAGAAACTTCCGAAGGTGGCAGCTTAGGTGGGTTTTGTTGTTTGTTTTCATTTTTAAGTCCCTTTTATACAGTAGTGTTTTGAAGTGTCTAAGCAGACCGAACTTAGCTGACTTAAAGGAGGGATTTATCAACACCTTGTAAAAAAAGACCAGGGGTCCTGGTTACCACTCCCTCCCTCCCTTCCCTTACCCCTGCCACCCTCGCTTTTTTTTTTTTTTTTTTTTTTTTTTAAATAAAGCAACCTCCCCAGTGCATTCATCCCTGGATTTTTAAGGAGGGAGGAGGAACAGCGCGAGGAATACAAGGTATGCTCACAAGTGCCTTCCCATTCCTATTATCTGAGAAGATTGAAACCGATACAGGGATTTCTGGGCTAAGTGGGTGAGAGTGGAACATTGGTTTGGGAGCAAATCAAAAGGCCGATAATGCCCGTGTGAAGAAACTTGGGACGTAGGCAATTTGAGAATGTCTTCTAAGGTTGCTTTGGAATGCTATAACAACATTACTTCCTCACCCCTCAACTACTGTGCTTTTTGGAGACCGAATGGGAAACGTGTGCCAGGGATGCAAATGAGAGTTCGGAAATGAGGAATTTCATAAACATTTACAATACAAAGCTGTCAGATACCTCCACGTGGGAAACCGGTTATGGCTCTTTATTGTGTTCCTGCGCACAGGAGAGCAGCATTGTGGAAGTGAACACACTCCCTTTTTGAACTCCTGTAGTAAGAGATACCTCCTGGTCCTGGGCTCCAAAATGAAAGTAATGTGGATGTATTTCATGTGCTGATTTCTAATGGGGATGCTATTGTTAGGTGTTCACAAATGCCCATTGGAATCTGAGTCAGGATTTTCTCTGGTTTCACAGATCGTTTCTATTTCTTTTAGGACAGTGACTTCAAAACAGGTGGGAAACATCTTAGTTTTGAGACCGTTGGGTTGATTTTAGGGAAGAGGCTATTTTAAGGGAGAGTAAGTCATGCTTAAATTTGTTGGGGACCATGTGCCTGTTAATCAAAGGCATCTTCATTTACCTCTGCCACAGTGGCCACTATCAGCATTCCCTACAAGTTTGTATGTGAGGTGTTTGATGAGCACTTGTATGTAAGTCATAGCTATTTTTGGAAAACTTGGAAGTCCCGTTGGCTGTGGCTGGCTGGAGTAGTACCCTGACTCCTGGCCATCTGCAGAGTGATGACATTCAGTGTTCATCCCAGTGATTCGCCCCATACAGACAAATGATAAGCTTGGAATGCTCGATAATGTTTGCCCTCTTTGTTTTTGCTAATGAAGATGCTTGAAATTAGCAGGCTGGGTTGAAGGAATTCTATACAGGGAAACTACTTTTCACATCTCAGAGGAAGGTTTTAATAACTTCCTCCTCTTGATGAGTTTCATGTTAGAATGGCTCTATTTTGGATTCTCTGAAGAATTCTACATTTCCCTTAAAGGGTCCTCAGTTGTTCTAGTTGGGAACAGTTATCCTGTCCTGACACTCAGAAGCTATTTAAAACCTAGAATGCTTCCCTTCCCTTATTGGTCAGTTGTGCATGGGACAGACAGAACCCTTCATAGCCTCCCAAGAATTTTAGTGAGAAAAATGTAGTACTCTTGAAATATGTTCTCAGTATGTACTAGCGACTGAAAGAGGATACTTTGTGATATTACTGAATACCCCAGACTGATATTCGAATTATCTATAGAAATTACTTACAGGCAGGTTTCTGTGTTTTCTCTTTCCTTATTTTTTTAAGAAAAATTTTTAATGTTTGTTTATTTTGGGGAGAGACAGAGCATGAGCAGGGGAGGGGCAGAGAGAGAGGGAGGCACAGAATCCAAAGCAGACTCCAGGCTCCGAGCTGTCAGCGCAGAGCCCGATGCAAGGCTCAAACCCACAAACCATGAGATCCTGACCTGTGCTGAAATCAGATGCTTAACTGAGCCACCCAGGCACCCAACAGGTTTCTGTGTTTTAATCACTTCTCGACTTGGATAAAAACCAGCAGCGCAGTTTACTGTTGTTGTAGGATAAACAACTTGAAGTAAGGTTGGTTCTTATAAACCTGTCATCCTTGGCAGCTGTACTAGAATTCATCACATGTTCTTGATGCTAACTGGAGCCCTATGAAAACCTGCCAGTTTCAGTGAAAATTTAATGTTCTTTTTGCTTCCTCTTGATTTATGGGCTTTTTATTCACGTTTACCTTGTCTCATTAGTTGTGATTTTTGGAACATCAGTCAGTGTTTGGTTGGCTTTCCCAACTTTTTTTTTTTTTTGAGGGAGAGAGAGAGGTGGGGGTGCAGAGAGAGATGGGGACAGAGGATCCAACGCAGGCTCCACACTGAAAGCAGCGAGCCCTGTGTGCGGCTCGAACTCCCCAACCATGAGATCATGACCTGAGCTGAAGTCAGATGCTCAATCGACTGAGCCACCCAGGCGCCCTGGCTTTCCCAACTTTAATGCCTCTTCAGCTACAGTTTCTGCTCACACGATGAGTACAATATTTATAAAAAGAATTGACAAGTAAGGCCTCACCAGGCAAGATCTTCCCATGTGTTACATTTCATCTAACAAGTTTAAACAGTAGCCAGTGAAGCATATGTTTCTTAAGGAGAATAATGATGCTGGTAATAGTAGCAGCTAACATTAATTGAGCATGTGCCGGACCCTGTGCTCAGAACTTAACATATGTTATCTCAGTACTCATGACAACTCCATGAAGTCTTCATATCGGAGGCTTTTACTTGTCAGATAATTTGCCCAGGATCACCCACCTAATAAACGATACAGCCAGGACTGAACACAGCAATTTTGAGTCTAAGAGCCCAAGATATCCTTGATCCTACTTCTTAGTCAATGGACCTGTTGTCGTAGGTCAGTACCTTTCTTTTACCCTCCAGAACTTTCCTCGTGTTTTAAACTTTGAATCCTGCCTACATTCTTTCTAAATATACATACAGTCTTCTTTTCTACTTGGTTCAGCCTGGTGCTAACGAAAGCGGGGGGTGTGTGTGTGTGTGTGTGTGTGTGTGTGTTTAAGGAGATTTCTTTCTTTCTTTCTTTCTTTCTTTCTTTTCCTCTCTTTCTTGTTTTTGCTCTTCAGTATCTCTTTTCTTGTGGTATGAGTTACCACCCTTCCCTTCCTTCCTTTTTTAGAGATGAATCTAGATGCATGGCGTCTAGAGAGCCTTTTGATTGTGATTGCTGGAGGAGGATGCTGCTGGCTTCAGCGGGTAGAAGCCAGGGATGCTGCCCAATGTCCTATGATGTGCAGACTAGCCCCCCAAAACAAAGAGTCCAGAATGTCAATAGTGCTGAGCTTCAGAAACTCTGATCTAGGTGATGTCTCTCCTCGCTCTCCTAAACGATCTCACATTTCCTTGCCTCAAGCCTAAGCCCCAGATAGCTTCACTGTCTTCTATAATCTTGAGACTGAAAATATGGTCTGTGGACCAGCAGCATCTGAATCATCTAGGAGTGCCTTGGAAATGTAGAGATTTGGGTGTGTTAGAGCCAGCTTGTACTGCCTCTCCAGCCGAAAGTGTGTGTCTCTTCCCAACTCTGTGTTCAGTGACCTCATGGTGGTAGCTTGAAGTTCTCATGGTGGAAGTGTTTATACCAAGGAAATCAACAGTCTCCACAAATCAACATACCCCTGTTGAGGCCTCCACCCTAGACCTGTTGAATCACAGTTTGCCTTTTGACAACATCCCTGAGTGATAACTTTGAGAAGCTCTGCCCGACTGCGCAGAATTCCCACTTTCTTTTTTTTCATTTTCTTCTTGTTCTATTAAGTTTATTCATTTATTTTTGAGAGAGATCAGGAGAGAGAGAATCCCAAGCAGGCTCGATCCCATGAGCCATGAGATCATGACCTGAGCCGAAAGCACAAGTTGGACACTTAACCGACTGAGCCACCCAGATGCTCCAGAATTCCCATTGTCCATTCAGTTATGTACATGTGTCCCCAGTCCTCCAACAAAATAGCAACAGAATTGCCTTCTGCCCTGTCCAGTGTTTGCCTTGTTCAACACCTTCCTTTTGTTTACTTTTTGAACCGAGTTTCTAAATCCACCTGTTTCTTCTCTAGAGCATTTCCTCAATTACATTTGTAATTCCAATTCACTGTGGAAAACTTGGAAAACGCTCCCCCACCCGACCCTGTGGGCAAGACTAGCTCTTGGCAGTTGGAGGCACAGCACCCAGACCAAGGCAAATTGGTTCCCAGCCTGCACCAGAGCAGCAGCGAGAACCCAGATAGGAAGCGATAGGAGGCTTTTACTGTTTGTCGCTTGGGAATGAAATGGATCGCTCGCAGGTGACCGGTGACTAACCACCTTTTCGTGAAATCCGTGGCTTTACAGAAGTAATTCTTTTTGCCATTCTGCTTTGGTTATTCAAGTACCAGCTCGAATCCCCTTCTCATGCTTTTATGTGTGATGATTCCTCATTGCCACTTTTTGGTTGCTATTTATTTTGGCAATTATCTTTATTGCTACTTATTATCATTTCTGGGTTTTTTTTTTCTTTTTTCCTAAAAACTTCCAGTGTGTATTTTTTGAATCATTTGCCACAGTCTTATCACAGACTAAAGTATTGTAGTTTACCCCCACTTCCGAACTGGCTACATCGTTTTACAACTTTCTTAGGAAAATGAAGCCTAGAAAAGATGTTTGAATTTATGTAATACGTGCAGCCTTCTTCATCTTACAAATGCAGTAATGGGCCGGGGCGCCTGGGTGGCTCAGTCAGTTGAGTGTCCGACTTCGGCTCAGGTATGATCTCATGGGCATGATCTCATGGTTCGTGAGTTCAAGCCCTGCATCAGGCTCTGTGCAGACAGGACAGCTCAGAGCCTAGAGCCTGCTTTGGATTCTGTGTCTCCCTCTCTCTCTGCCCCTCCCCCACTCATTCTCATTTTCTCTCTGTCTCTCTCAAAAATAAATAAACATTAAAACAATTTAAAAAACAAAAAACAACAAACCCCAAATACAGTAACCGGTCTCAAGAGTTAATTTACCATTGATCTCATTGTCTAAGTCAGAACCCTGACCTCAGGCTTCAGTTCAGTGACTGGTTCGTACCCTCAGTGCTCCAGCTGCTTTACTTCCGGAACACTCTCTCTTGAACATTTTGGACCTGTATCACTCTGGTTCTTCTTCTCTTTCTTCTCTTTTAGGGGCTAACCTGTTAGCTTTCTTGGTTGTTACTTTCCTTTTATGAACTTCTTCCAGATCTGCATTTGTAATCCTGACTTGCAAATGACTTCTACTCCCCTATTTGCAAATGCTAGTTCAACAATTCTTGCATATCAGCATCCTTGGCTATGACCATTTGCTGCATAGCCACTTTCGCCACAGGTGCATGAGGCATGGGAATATATGCTTGTCATAATAGCATCTGCCTTATGCCATTTTCGGCCCTGAGCACTTTTTTGTACATACTCTGCAAGGTATGATTATTATGTCTTATTACAGGAGAGGACAGTCATACTCAGATGTTAATAGAGCTTAGAAAGGCCCAATATGAGATTTTAAACCAAAGCCTGTTTGGCTCCATGCTGCAGATGGGAAATGTGGCTTACCCGGGATTAAATTCTAAGTGGCAGAGTTGGGACCTCAAGCCATCCAGCTTTCTGCCTGGAACACATGCCTTTCTCAAACCAAACTTTTCAACTACCACTTGGTAATGTATGAAGTACGTTAGGGCGTATTCTCATCGAACCCATAGAGCAGCCTTACGAAGTAAAATTCAGTGTGAGGAGGAAGTAGAATTTGCAAAGCGGTGCAAAGCGATCAAACCAAAACCAAAGCGTAGGTCGTTTCTCCCAACCTCTGGATGAGTTTCATTGGGCAGGTAGGCCACAATATTTTCCATTTCTGTTTTCTTCTTCGTTTTCTCGTTGTACTAACACATCCTGTACGCATTACTTCATTTGGTGGTCACATCAGTGCCATCAAAGCTCATGGTACTTTATTTTCCAGATGTGGAAATTGATGGCCTGGGAAGTTGAGATTTACCCAGAGGCTAATATGTGGTGGAATCTGGACCGTGTAGCACTATTCCCACTGTCTAGGCTTTCTACATAAAAAGGGAGGTCAAAATACCAGACATTCAAAGCTCAATTAAAGATCTGCGTCAGTAGGTGCTGGCAGCATGCCACATGATAGCTTGGTAGTCATTTTATTTATTTATTTTGAGAGAGAGACAGAACAAGCAGGGGAGGGGCAGAGAGGATCTAGAGCAGACTCTGCTGACAGTAGAGAGCCCGGTGTGAGCCTCGAACTCACAAACTATGAGATCATGACCTGAGTTGAAGTCAGACGCTTAACTCACTGAGCCACCCAGGCACCTGCTGATGGTCATTTTAAACTTGAATCATCCGAAAGCAATATTTGCTTTCTCTAGTACTCTTGTCCAAGTTACTACTTTCCTGCTGTCCTTTTTCTTTTTTGTGTGTGTATATGTGTGAGCACAAATCTTTCTTGATTTTATTCAATTGAGGTGAAATTCACATAATATAAAATTAACTCTTTTAAATTTATTTTGAGAGAGAGAACGCACGCATATGCACAAGTGGGAGAAGGGACAGAAGGAGAGAGATGGAGAGAGTCCTAAGCAGGCTCCATGTTCAGGGCAGACTCCGACGCGGGGCTTGATCTCACAACTGTGAGAGCATGACCTGAGCCAAAATCAGTGACCTTTAGTATATGTATTCACGAATATTGTGCAGCCACCACCTTTGTGTAGTTCTAAAACCATTTTGAAAACCACAAGAGAAAACCTGTATCCACTAAGCAGTTACTCCCTAGTCCTTCCTTCGCTCGGGCCCCTGGCAACACGGATCTGCTTTCTGTCTCTCCATTTACTTATTTTGGATATTCCATATAAATGGAATCCTACAATATAGGACCTTTTGTGTCTGGCTTCTTTTACTTAGTATAACATTCTCATGTTTCAGCCACATTGTAGCTTGTATCTATCTGTGCTTCATTCATTTTAATGACTGGGTAGTATTCCACTCTGTGAATCTACTACATTTTATCCATTTTTCCATTGGTGGACAATTGAGTTGTATCTCCCTTTTGGCTTTTATGAGTAGAGCTACTGTGAACATTCATGTGCAAACATTTTTGAGTACCTGTTTCTGATTCTTTTAGATATATTCCTCCAAGTAGAATTGCTGGGTCATATGGCAATTCTGTCTTGAGTCTTTTGGGGAACTGCCAAACCGTTTTCCATAGCAGGTGCGACATTTTATGTCCCTCCACCCCCAGCAGTGCACAAGGGTTTTAATTTCTCCACCTCCATCCTCTCCAAACATTTACTTTCCGTTTTTCCTTTGTTTTGTTGTATAAGAGCCATCCTCATGTGTGTGAAGTGGTAACTCATTATAATTTTGATTTGCATTTTCCTGATGGCTACTGTTGACCCTCTTTTCATGTGCTTATTGGCCATTTATGTAGTTTCTTTGGAGAAATGTCTGTTCAAGTCCTTTGCCCATTTTTCGAATTGCATTTGTTTGTGTTTGGTTGTTTGAATTATAAGAGTTGTAATATATCTGGATACTAGACTTTTATCAGATTTATGATTTGGAAATGTTTTCTCTCCTCCTGGAGGTTGTCATTTCATTTTCTTGATAATGTTTTTTGATGCACAAAAGTTTTTAATTTTGGTGAAGTCTTGTTTACCTCCCTTTTTTTTTTTTTTTTTTGTTGCTCATGCTTTTGGTGCCGTATCTAATCCATTGCCAAATCCAAGATCATGAAGATTTACTTCTATATTTTATTTACTTCTATATATTTTGTCATTTTAGCGCTCATATTTAGGTTACTTATCCATTTTGAGTTAGTTTATGGTGGAGGTAGGGGTCCAACTTGATTCTTTTGCATGCGAATGTCTACTTGTGCCAGCATCAGTTTTTGAAGAGACTAATTATTCCCCATCGAATGGTCTTGGCACCTTTGTCAGAGATTAATTGACCATAGATGTATGGTCAATTCCCAAGTCTATTGCCACGTCTAAATTCCCAAGTCTAATTCACTGATCTGTATGTCAGTCCTTTGCCATATTACACTGGCATGATTCCTGTAGCTTTTTAATAGCTTTTGAAGTCCAGAAGTGTGAGTCCTCCAACTTTGTTTTGTTTGGTTTTGTTTTTCAATATTGTTTTGGCTCTTCAGGGCCCATTGAAATTCCTTATGAATTTGAGGCTCCACTTTTCTGCTTCTGCAAAAATGGCCGTTGGAATTTGGACAGAGATTGCATTGAATTTGCAGGTCACTTTGCATAATATTGCCATCTTAACAATATGAAGTCTTTTGAGATGGTTTATTTTGTGTGTCAGCCTGCCTGGAGAATGAGGTGCCCAGACATTTGGTCAATTGTATGTCTGTGAGGGTGCTTCTGAATAAGATTAACGTTTGAGTTGTAGAGGGAGTAAAGCAGATTGCTCTCCCTGATGTCTGTGGGCCTCATCCAATCAATTGAAAACCTGGATAGAACAAATAAGGCTGAGTAAGAGGGAAGGTCACCTACCTGACTGTTCAGCTGGGCCTTTGGTCTCCTGCCCTCAGACTGGAACTTACATTGTCAGCTCTCCTGGTTCTCTGGCTTTCCACCTGAGACTGGAACTACATTTCCAGCTCTTCTGGATGTGCAACTTGCCAACTGAAGATCTGGGGACTTATCAGCCTCCATGATTGCAAGCGCCAATTCCTTATAATAAATTACTTCTCACCCACCCATCTCCCCAACAGGAAACTAGGAAAGCAGTGTTCATTTACACACGCGCGCGCGCGCGCGCACGCACACGCCCTGTTGTTTCTTTGTTTCTCTGGAGAACCGTGACTAATCCAGTCTTCCAATGCATCAACCTGAATATCTTTCCATTCATTTACGTTTTCTTTAACTTTCTTTTTTTTTTTTTTTTTTACAATGTTTTATACTTTTCAGAGTACAAGTCTATCACCTGTTTGGCTAAATTTGTTCCTAGGTATTTTACTTTTTTGGATATTATAAATGGGATTAAAATATATATGTGTGTGTTTATTTATTTATTTTTGGAGGAGTGCAAGCGGGGGAGGGGCAGAGAGCAAGGGAACAGAGGATCTGAAGCAAGTGGGCTGACAGCAGCGAGCCCGACACAGGGCTTGAACTCAACGAACCGCGAGATCATGACCTGAGCTGAAGTCAGACCCTCAACGGACTGAGCCACCCAGGTGCCCCTGGAATTGTTTTTTTAATTTCTTTTTCATATTGTTCATTGCTGCTCTACAGAAACAGTTGATTTTTGCGTGTTGATCTTGTAGCAACTTTGCTGAATTGTATGTCAGCAAACAAGCAGATGTAGCTCCTTTGGGGTTTTATGTATCCTGTCATCTGTGAACAGAGGCAGATCCTTTCCAGTTTGGATGCCTTTTCTTTTACTTGCCTAATTGCTCTGGCCAGAACTTTCAATATGATGTTGAATAGCATTGGTGAAAGTGGGCATCCTTGTCTTATTCCTGATTTCGGGATGGCTTTCTAGTCTGTGACTACTGAGTATGATATTAGCTGTGAGTTTTTGTTTTTGCTTTTTAATAAAGGCCCTTTTTATCATGTTGAGGGAATTCCCTTCCATTCCTAGTTTTCTGATTGTTTTTATCATGAAGAGGTGATGAATTTTGTCAAATGCTTTTTCAACATCAGTCAAGAGAACCGTGTGTTTTCTCCCCCTTGTTCTGTCAGTGTGGTATATTACATTGGTTGGGTTTCTCACTAGTCTCCTTTTCTGTAATGGTCAGCGGGATTCTCTCAGGCGTCCAGTTTCAAATATTTGACTAAACTCCATTTCTCCATTCTTTGAGCTGTTCACTGTGTATCCCACCTTCTCCGTTCTCCAACCTGCATCCTCCCTGTCCAGTCACACCTGTTTTTATTGGTAGCTTTCTTTCCGTAGTCTCATTTCGCCTTGAAATAGCTGTTCACCTGTGCTAGATTACCCTCCTTAAAGCACCTTTGTTTTCCTTCCTATTTTTTCCCTGCCAAGGGACCTGTTTTCCATTGTTCATCAGATCAAGTCCAACCTCATGCTGACATTGAGAACCTTTCCTAATCCAGTCCCACACCACCTCTCAAGTCCCCGTTGCTTATCGCAAATAGAAACTGCACACAGAGTCCCTCCTAATAATAACTTCGAATTTCACTGTTAGATTTCTAAAACTGGAAGCATGTGGATTTGATTTCTTCTATCTTTGCCCTTACCTTCCTGGTTTCCCCCATTGACCTTAGCAATATATTACTAAATATGGCATTTTCTTTAATTTGGGAAGATGCATTCTGTATGTCCTTATTGGAACAGTTTCCCGGCCTCATTTCTTGTACTTGATTGGGGCACGTATTCAGAGAAATGAAAAAGCCTTGTCTTAATGTGTTCTACAGTATGAAAGAAGAAAGTTGCAGGACGTGACATCCAGTTGAAAACATATATTCATGTGCATTGGCCATTTCTGGAAAGATACCATTATCTGGAAAGATAATGGTGGTTACTCCTGGGAAATGGGACTGAGATGGAAAGAAGGGAGAAATTCCTTTTCGCTGTGTATCCTTTTCTACTGTTGGAATTTCTCTGCGCATTTGAAAAAAAAGAGGTGAAAAAAATTGAAAAGTGAATAATGGTTAGTTCCTTCCTGGTTTTTAATTCGAGTTTAAACCCCCCTCTGTGCCACACGAGAGTGGCTACATTTTAAAAGCTTTTAATGCTTTTTAAAAACCATGGGCCAGTGGATGAACTGAAACCGTCCTTTTCATCACGTACCTACTTGATGCGTCATTGAAGTAAGTTGTGAAGTAGCCTCTTTCAGGGAGTTTAGTTTTGTTCACTAAAAAGGATAGAAAGTCTTATCCTCATGACATGTTATGAGTAAATAGGGGTTGTTGGAATAAACGTGGACTTGTTGCTGGAAGAACTGAGAAGGCACCAGGGCTTTTGTGGCCAGGTCCTTGTTTTGTGGAATATGGAGGGTCAGTGGCCGACTCTGGATGCATCTAAGACCCTGATGTCCAGACTGGATTTCTGGAGTTGCTGCTAAATATTTTCTTTGATTCCTACAGCTATACTTTTGCTTTCCTTGGGTACTTAAGTTTCATTTTATTTATTTTTATTTTTAAGGTTTATTTATTTTGAGGGGCACCTGGGTGGCTCAGTCGGTTGAACATCTGACTCCAGCTCAGGTCATGATCTCATGGTTTGTGGGTTCAAGCCTCACATCGGGCTCTGTGCCGATAGCTCAGAGCCTGGAGTTTGCGTCAGATTCTGTGTCTCCCTCTCTGTCCCTCCTCCACTCTCGCTTTGTCTCACTTTGTCTCTCAAAAATAAATAAATGTAAAAAAAATTTTAAAGTCTATTTATTTTCAGAGAGAGAGAGGGAGACAGACACAGTGCGAGTGGGGGAGGGGTAGAGAGAGGGAGAGAGAGAATCCCAAGCAAGCTCTGAACCACCCAGGCAGAGCCCCGTGTAGGTCTTGAACTCCAGAACCCTGTGATCATGACCTGAGCTCAAATCAAGAGTTGGACTGAGCCACGCAGGTGCCCCTTAAGTTACATTTTAAAATTGGAAAAGCAGGTCTTTAATTTTGAAGAGGACTTCATTAGGCATACTTACAAAGAACTTTGGTAGTTTTTTGGAGTAAGAGAACATTTATCAGTTATTCACTTAGCTTCAAATTTAGAAATGTCTTTGGAAGAATAGACAATTGAGATTAGGAAACGTGTATGTCTGAATGACAATAGCATTCCTGTATGAAGGAATGGAATAATTTAGAAAGCTCCTCATCACCATGCTAAACTGCGTGTTTTATTTTATTAAAACAAAAAAATTTTCCGAATATTTATTTTTGAGAGACAGAGAGAGACAGAGCGTGGACAGGGGAGGGGCAGAGAGAGAGGGAGACACAGATTCCCAAGCAGGCTCCAGGCTCTGAGCTGTCAGCACAGAGCCAGACGCGGGGCTTGAACTCCACAGACAGTGAGATCGTGACCTGAGCCGAAGTCACACGCCCAAATGACTGAGCCACCCAGGTGCTCCTAAAGTGGGTGTTTTAAAGATAAAACTCTTAAGTATTAATTTCACAAATTTGCCTCATCTGATCAAAGAGAGTTCAAATTTAGCTGCAGTAGGATTAGAGGTGTTAAGGTTTATTATGTGAATAGTCCTTTTCATCGCTTATTGTGGGATGAATTATTGTCTTTGCTTTAAGAAAACATCAGTTCTGAGAAGTGGACTGGATTGCACCAAAATCACTGAGTGGCCGAGGTCAGAAAGCTTGAGTTTCTTCTTTCTAGAGATTTGTGTGTCCCTGTCTTTCTTCACTGCCTCTGGGCAAGAAAAGAGAGTACTTTTTGTTTAATGAAAACAATGTGGATTTAGCTAAGGAAATGCAAACCTGTTGGCTCTTGCCAGTTATTTGACTTCATTATGACTGGAGCACAAGCTTTGTCTTGTCTCCCGTTGGGTGTGGGCTGTGTATATTGCCTCGTAGTTATGGTGAAGTTAATATTTAAATCAGCTTCTTGAGGAGTGCCCAGAAAAGCTGGGAGTTACTAATACAGTAGGATCCTAATGAGCGTAGTGTGTCTGTTACTGTTAAACTAATACCTGAAACGTAGCACACTTCCTAGGATTTGGGCTTTGTTTAACTAATTACATAGGTTTAGCTAAACAGTCCCGAGACTGAGTCATATTGCCGTTATTTGTGTATGTCAGGAGCACGGCTTAATCCTTATAAAATTTGTTATTCAGGTTCGTAATAGTTATCTCTGATTGGCCTTTTTAATTCAAGACATTTGATGACAAAATGGATTTTGTAAACCATAGTTTCCTAATCTGCACAATGAAGATAACGATTCCTACCTTTTAGGGTTGTTACAAGGATGACGTGTGTGTGAGGCACCTAAGGTTCTGGGCACAAAGAAGATGTTGACATGATAGTCCCAACTGTTACCAGCACAGTCCTTTGCATGGTTCAAATTAGGTATTATGTTGTATGATTCTTGCCTTTATGGAGGCAGGAATTTCCCCTTGAAAACAGTTAGAGAACCACATGATGAGAAATACCGGGTAAAGACCGTTTAGTCCCTTTCATTCACAAGCTCATTTGTTCCCGCAATATGGGGGATTTGAAAGGTAGAGAATAGTGTGGACCAGAGTTCTTGGGAATGACTTTAAGGAGGAAGTGAGATGAATCTATCCCTTGGGGCGCCCGGGTAGCTCAGTTGGTTAAGCATCCAGCTTTGGCTCAAGCCATGATCTCGTGGTTCATGGGATTGAGCCCTGCGTTGGGATCAGTGCTGACCGCATGGAGCCTGCTTGGGATTCTCTCTCTCTCCCCCTCTCTCTGCCCCTCCCATGCTCATTCTTCCTTTTTCTCTCTCAAAAATAAATAAACTTAAAAAAAAAAAAAGGGGATGAATATAGCCCTGGACTATGGAATTGGGCATTCCTGGAGATAACAGAAGTTTAACACTAGAAGGCATGAGAGAGGATGCATTTGTGAGGTAAGGACTGAGTAGGAGAAAATGATGGGCAGGTTAAAGGTAGAAGCAGATAACGGCCTTTGAGAAACAAAATCAGGAGTTTGGATTTGAAGTAACATGTAGTGTATTGTTCCTGGAGTTGTACAAAATGATTTTACATAGTTGTCATCTGTGTCCAGAAACTTTTTTCTGCACTGACAGCACAGAGCCTGACCCGGGGCTTGAACTCACCAACCCTGAGATCATGACCTGAGCTGAAATCCAGAGTCAGACGCTTAACCGACCAGTAGCTTTTAAAAAGGGGGGACTCAGAGTTTATTTTCCTTTCGTGTGTGTGTTATTCTAGATGTATTAGTGTCCACTGCTTATCTTACAAAGTGGAGAAAGGGGAGTGGGGCTTTAATCCATGGCTAAATATGATGATTGGTGAATTATTTAATACTTGAGTACCATATTTCACTGATTCACATTTATTTGGCATTCTGAGATCTCTGAAGTTGAGATGTTCCTTACATTGTCTGTCTGCAAGTAGCAGGTAGGAGGTACTTAGACTATCTTCACACGTTTGTGCTTGGTCAGAGCTGTTCCTACTGTCCTGGCGGTTGACTGTATGTGCTGTTGGTTAGTTGAATTTTTAGTTTAGTTAGTTAACTTTTCAGTTTAAAAGATCACAGTGTGGGGCACCTGTGTGGCTCAGTTGGTTAAGTGTCCAACTTTGGCTCTGGTCATGATCTCACGGTTCACAGGTTCGAGCCCCACATCGGGCTCCGTGCTGACAGCTCAGAGCCTGGAGCCTGCTTCGGATTCTGTGTCTCCCTGTCTCTCTGCCCCTCCTCTTTTCGTGCTCTGTCTCTGTCTGTCTCTCCAAAATAAATAAACATTAAAAAAATTAAAAGATCACACTGTGATTTGGCATTTAAATGAAAAAAGAAAACTGGATGAAGAAAGGCATAGAAACAGAACAGCAGAGTATAAATTTGATTTTATGGGAGGCAAAATATTTGTCCCTGGAGGGATGATGGCAGTTTCAAATTTTCTTGCAAAGGTACAATCGAGTGTTTTATGGGACCTAAGAAAGGAAGCCACCCTAGGTATATTAAGTTTTGTTGCTGAGAAACGTGCAAAAGAATTGCTTGTCCCATGCCAGGCAATGCACCTGGGGAAGCGGGGGAAATGGCTGTATTTCTCGAAATAAATAAGAAATTTTAGGGCTGCAGGAAGCTGGTGTGACCAATTCACGTGTCTCCTGGGACTGTCATGAAGGCATTGTGTCCTGGTTTAAGTGGCAACTGTTTTTTCTCCTTTGTGGTGCATAAAGTAAGTGTGCTGTTCAGATTCAGTCAAAAGTAGTGTTTACCTCTGACAAAGTACTTTCCTGTTTTAGAACTGATTGTCTAAGTAGTCAAAGGTGTGGTTTTGTAAGGCAGGCAAAATAGTGATAGAAAACTCCCAAAGATGCAAGACTAAGGTCAAAATACAAGAATTCATTATCTGCATTGGTTTGCATTAAATACGTATTCTTTTTTTTTTTTAATGTTTATTCATTTTTGAGAGAGAGAGAGAGAGAGCGAGAGAGAGAGCACACAAGCAGGGGAGGGGCAGAGAGAGAGGGAGACACAGAATCGGAAGCAGGCTCCAGGCTCTGAGCTGTCAGCACAGGGCCTGACAGGGGCTTGAACCTGCGAACGGTGAGATCATGACCTGAGCCCAAGTCGGATGCTCAACCAACTGAGCCACCCAGGCACCCCTGAAATAGGTATTCTTGCCTGTTGCCCTTGTCTTCTCAGATACAGCCTGGTGTAGGGTGCAGACTCCCGTGGCAGGGCAGCCCGGGGTCAGATCTCACAGCAGCCCTTCCTACTAGTAACCTGGTGTTGGTGCAGGGACCTCCCTGTGCTTGTTCTCTGTCACAGCGGCATAATACCTGTCACAGCTTTCTTAGGAGGGTGAAACTGAAATTAGTTAATACATACGGAGCATGTATAGCATTGCCTTTCTGACAGTCAGCAGCGTACATTTAACTACTATTTCTGACTGGCATGATTTTCTGGGAATCCAAAGTGTCAGTTGGTACACAGGGTGATTGGAGGTGAAGATGTGATTATCATTCCCATTGCTACCTTGTTAGTTCCAGTTTAGGGATAACCGCCACTCGTTTCCCCCTCCCAATTACAGACGTATGAGGGTTCAACTTTACATTGGTGTAAGTGTGGCATGCATCCAGTAGGAACCATACCTTGAATTTGGAATTTCGATCTTTTCCTCAAGCCGGCACTATGCGATATGCTCCTCTCTGGTGATGCTGGCCCAGGGGCAGTCAGCCGCGCTACCTTGGGGGGTCATCAACTGATACATTTACAACCATTCTGGTTTTCACTTTCTGTACAGCATTCAATACACTGCGTGAGATATTCATCGCTTTATTATAAAATAGGTTTTGGGGCGCCTGGGTGGCTCAGTCGGTTAAGTGTCCGACTTCGGCTCAGGTCATGAACTCGTGGTTCATGAGTTCGAGCCCCGCATCAGGCTCTGTGCTGACGGCTTGTAGCCTGGAGCCTGCTTCCGATTCTGTGTCTCCCTCTCTCTCTGACCCTCCCCACATTCATGCTCTGTCTCTCTCTGTCTCAAAAATAAATAAACGTTAAAATTAAAAAAAAAAAAAAAGAAAATAGGTTTTGTGTTGGATGATTTTTTTTCCCCACTGTAGGCCCATGTAAGTGTTCTGAGCACATCTGAGGTAGGCTTAGGCTAAGCTGTGATGTTGGGGAGGTTAGGTCTATTAAATGCATTTTCCACTTAATGATATTTTCAACTAACGATAGCTTTACTGGCATGTAACTCCGTCATAACTTGATGAAGTTCTGTATTATTCTACCCTTTTTGAGGCATATTGATTTTGATTTCTTAGAAAATTGTGTATGATTGAGATGTATAGATTCACACACTTTTACACATAAAATAAAATGGAATTAGAATTATTTTGAGGGGTGCCTTGGTGGCTCACTTGGTTGAGTGTCCAACTCTCAATTTCGGCTCAGGTCACGATCTCACAGTTTGCAAGATCGAGCCTCACATCGGGCTCCCCGCTGGCAGTGCAGAGCCTGCTTGGGATCCTCTCTCTCCTTCTGTCTCTCTGCCCCTCCCCCACTGTCTCTCTCAAAATAAATAAACTTAAAAAAATTATTAAAGAAAAAAAAGAATTAGTTTGGGGAAAAAAACTTTTTAACACTTTATTTTTCTAAAAGCCCTATGCTAGCATTTGCCAAGGCTAAATCCAGACACCTTTTAGTCTGATAGCACTGTCCCAGTATACAGGCAGTGACTACCTTTGACGAGACTCATAGCCTCCAAGAGTGCTGGTCTCAGCAGCATCGGGTTCCATTTCTATCCTATGACTGTGGCCCATGACCAGAGCAGAAAGACTGTTGATGCTTTTCTGAGCACTTGTGCAAGTCTGTTTCAGTTAGTTATTTCTAGTTGTGTGATATTTAAGTGTTGCGTTGGGCCCTCAGCTGTTGAAAAACATAGGATACTATTTCTGTTACAGCTGACAGTGAGTGTAGACTGCCTCTTGGAGACATATTACTAACTGAAAGATAGTTGATGGGGAGCATCAGATATTGAATTGGGGCTTAATATCAAAACAACCTTAGGCATGGTATAAATTTGATTTCTTTTCGCTGAATTAAATTTGAACTATTTCGTTTTCAGTAATCTATCTAAAAGAATTGGGTGAGCCAGTTCTTTAGAGCAAGCTTGCTTGTGAAAAATAGGTGTTTTGTGTTAACTTTTGTCTTTGTGCAAAAGAGGGTAAAGTGTTCCAATGAAGACTTGAAGGCTGTAAAGGAGTTAGAAACTGATCTTGTGGTAGCTGGAAGTTAACAAGATAGGTTTTTCCATGATTCTGATTAATGAAGACAAAGGCTTCCACAGTTTATTCCCTCTGGAATTTTATTTACAATTCAGAAAATGTTGGTTCTGTCTCTGCTTTGTAAGCAATCAAATCTGAAGTTTTAAATCATGACGTTGGTGGTATCATTTGTTAATTACGCGATTGGAAATTTATTGTCAGTGAAAAATGACACATAAAAATGGCATGTGCAGTGTGGCTTAAAATAGCACATCTTCACATCCATGCAAATTCCCTGGACTCCTTATATGACCCAGTTATGTATTACTCACAGAAAGAAAAACCTCAGGCACTTTAGCTACTACGAGGGCTAACTACTCCATTTAAATATTTTACGTACTTAATAGTTTTACTGTTAATAGTTTTACTGTTTACTAATATTATTTCCCACCAGTGCCAAAAGCATTTTTCATGATTAACCTTTTACAAGAGAAATAAATTTGGCATTTTAGAATGTGTCTGACAGTCAATACTGTGTTGCTTGGAGTTTGTCAGTTCCTTAAACTAAAATATGCAAGTCTCAAGCCTGATTATCCAAGATGCTTGTACTTAAATTCTTGAAATGTATCCAGGTTTACTTTCTGACTGACCTGTCTCTGGTTTTTTTTTTTTGTTTCTCAAATACAGAGCTGCCAAATGCTGTTAAACCAACTAAGAGAAATCACAGGCATTCAGGACCCTTCCTTTCTTCATGAAGCTCTGAAGGTTAGTTTCAAGACCGCTGTTAGTCAACAGGCTTTAAAATAGTTGTCCATATCATGGTTATGTCAAGTCAAGCTATTTTTATGTCAAAACGAAAGTGCATACAGGGACGGAAGCTCTACGGGTCAGATCACCCAGTATCTCTCTATGTGAATTATAAGGGTGGGGGGATGTTGAGGATGGGGGAGACTTAACTGGGAAGAATCATACAGAGCAAAAGAGATTTAAGAAACGCATCTGCCAATTGCGTTTTATAGCCTTTATATGGATTGTGACTCAAACAAACTCAAAAATCGTTGAGTCAGGTAAGTTTGAACTGGTTATATGATATTAAAACACTTGTTACTATTTAAAAAAAATTTTTTTTAATGTTTATTTAATCTTGAGAGAGAGAAAGAGACAGAGTAAGTGGGTGAGAGAGAGAGAGAGGGAGACACAGAATCCGAAGCAGGCTCCAGGCTTTGAGCTGTCAGCACAGAGCCCAACATGGGACTCAAACTCACAAATCGCAAGATCATGACCTGAGCCAAAGTCGAATGCTTAACCTACTGAGCCACCCAGGCACCCCAAAACACTTGTTACTGTTAAGGTGTGGTAATAGCATTGTGGGTTATATTTTTGAAAAGATACATTCTGATGTATTGATAAGATGCTTAGGATTTGTCGGGCGCCTGGATGGCTCAGTCAATTAAGCATCCAACTCTTGATTTCGGCTCAGGTCATGATGTCATGGTTTGTGAGTTCTAGTCCTGCATCGGACTCGAGCGCAGAGCCTTCTTGGGATTCTCTCCCCCTCTGTCTGCCCTTCCCCCATGCTCTCTCACTGTGTCTCACGTGTGCTCTCTCTCAAAATAAATAAATGTTAAAAAAAATTAAAAAGAAAAGCTTAGGATTTGCTTCACAGTGTCTGGGAGAGGTTAGGCAAAACAAGATCGACCATGACTTGATAATTGTTGTAGCTGAGTGATGGGTGCATAGGGTTCAATTATACATTCCCTCTACTGTTGTGTATGTTAGAAAGTTTTCCTAATGAAAAGTTAAAAACAGACAGAAGTATGGTCACCACTATCGAATATGGTAACTGCCTAACATTTTTATTGTAGAGGCTGACTTCTTTTAGAATGTCTGTTTTAACTGTCAGCCCCTTTTGATACATCATGCCTTTGCTAGCCTGTCAAATCAGGAGCAGTAACTTCCAGAGCAGTGAGAACAAATCTCCAGCAAGATTTCATTCTTTTCTGCGTGTTGTGGGAAATCAGAACATGGCAGCTCCCTTCCTGGAGCCAACCATTTGATACAAGCTTTGAGCGTAGTACCCTTGCTGTCCTCCGCCATACTCTCTTCTCCTTTCTACCTTATGCCTTGAATTACTCAGAATGTCACCACGGTAGTCAGGAGTTAAACCAAAAAAACTCACTCAGTATTTATTTTAAATGCTGTGATGCTTTACTTTTGAAATGTCCGTGTTTTCCCTTTCATTAGGCCAGTAATGGTGACATCACCCAGGCGGTCAGCCTCCTCACTGAAGAAAGAGTTAAAGAGCCCGGGAAAGACACTGTTGCTACCGAACCATCTGAAGCAGAGGCGAGAGCTGCTAGCAAAGAAGTATTAGCAAGTAGGTGTATCCTGTCTCCGTCCTGCTCTGAACTAGCAGAACGTAAGAGATGAGTGTACATGAGTTGCCCAGCAGTCACATCAACGCTGCGGGAATAATGCTAATAATTGCTAATTATTGAACCATCACTGTGTGCCAGGCACAATTCTGAGCAATTCCATGGATTCATTCATTCATTCATTCATTCATTCTGCACTTATTGAATGGGCACCTACTATGTGCCAAGCACTCTTTTAGGTACTGGAGATGAGCAGAAGAACGAGAATCCCTGCCTTCATGCAGCTTGTTTTCTTGTGGGGGAAACCCACAAGTCAGTAAGTAAATTATGTGGCATATCAGAACGTGGTAACCACTGTAGGGAAAAGTGAAGGATGGAATGAAAGAAATGGAGAAAGGAAGGGCGCCTGGGTAGCTCAGTCAGTTGAGTGTCTGACTCCTGATTCCGGCCCAGGTCATGATCTCACAGGTTGTGAGTTCGAGCCCCACCTCGGGCTCTGTGCTGTCAGTACGGAGCCTGCTTGAGATTCTCTGTCTCCTTCTCTCTGCCCCTACCCTGCTGTCTTTTTCTCTTTCCCTCCCTCCCTCTCTCTCAAAATAAATAAAGTTAAAAAAAAAAAAAAGGAAATGGAAAAAGGAGCACTGGGGATTGGATTTTAAATGGGCTAAAACTAAAGATAGTGAAAAGGGGGTGAGGGAGCAGGTCAACGAGGCCTTAAGACATGGATGTACATCAGTTGCTCGAGGCCAGAGCGGAAGCTTAGTGAGTGCGGCGGGCAGTGAGAGGTGAGGTGGTAGACGGACCAGGAGGCGGATCATGCTGAGCCTTTGCGCGCTTGGCTTTTCCGCTAGCTAGAGGCTAGCCGTTGGGACAGTTTGGAGCAGAGGCGTGACCTCAACTGATTTCCGTTTTCTGAAGGTCATTCTGATGGTTCTGTTGAGAACAGAGCTGTGGGGTGAGGTACTAAGCGTGGATCGGAGCAGGGAGCCCAGGGCAGTCACGAGGCTTTGCGGGTTCTGGCGGTGTGGGCCAGGAGGTGGTGGCGGAGGGGTGAGGAGCCCCTGCCGAGGGGGACTTTCTTACAGCGGAGATAAGGGGTGTGTGAAAGAGAGAGAGAAGACTTGAAGGGGCTCCAGGTTTTGTTCCCGAGCTGCGGAAATGCTGGAGTAACTACCGCTCCAGCAGACTGGGTGGCAGGTGAAGAGATCGTCGGGCGGTGCTGAGTTTGAGGCAGCTGCTAGACATCAGGTGCAGTGTCTGAAAGGCAGTGGGGGGACCCAAGTGTGCGTGCGGCTCAGGGGAGCGATCCGGCTACAGAGAGAGAAAACTTGAGCCTGTGAATGGTCCTTGAAGTTGGGATACTGGACGAGCTTCCCGAGGGGTTGGGGGTGTGCAAAAAGGAAAGGGTTCAGTGACTAAGCCATGGACCCTCCCAGTGCTCAGAGGCTGGAGCAGGTGGACAGTGTCCAGGGAGGTTGGAGGAATACCAGGAGAGCTGGGAAAATGGGACCCTGGAAGCCAAGAAGGCTTCCTGGAGGAGGGAGCCATCAGCTGGGGCAGATGGTGTTAATGAATATTTCGGCCTTTTGCGGTTTTGAGTTACTGTGAACAGTGCTGCTGTGAATATTCTTGTATATGTCAGTGTACTAGTGACTCTTTTCAGTTAAGATTTTTCTTTTTGAAACTCGTTCATATTGAAGGTTATAACTGTAGTTCCTTTAGTTTCACTGGTATGTAGTCTTTCATAGTCTGAATATACCGAAAGTGATATATTTGTTTATTGACCTGGGGTTGTTTCCTTTTTTTTTTTTTTTTTTTTTTTTTGCTATTATAAACAAGGTTGCTGTGAGCTGTTTGATTCATGTTTCTTGTGCATGTATGCAAAATTTCTGTAGTTAGCATATACCCAGGAGTGTCATTGGTAGTAGTAAGGTACTCTCATCTTCAACTTTATAGGTAATGATATTTTCCAGAAGGTTTTTTACCTATTTATTAAACTGCCACTAACAGGATTTGGGGATACCCGTTGCTCTCAAACTGGTTATATTATAAAATTATTGCCTGTATTTTTGTTACAAAATATCTTGTTTTCAGTGAGCGTTTTTTTACATTGGTAAGGAGATTGAGCAACTTTGTCCTTTTGACCACTCACGTTTTCCTGTGAGTGAAATTTCTCTTTGGGTTTTCTGCCTCAATTTTTCTATTTGTTTGCTTTTTTTCTTATTGATTCCTGATACTCTCTTATTGATAATAGCCTTAGGCTTGATATATATCTTACTGATATTGACCTTATATATATTTGATATTAACCCACTTTTTTTGGATTTGTATTACAGACATCTTTTCCCTGTTGGTGACTTGGGTTTTTACCCTATGGTGTGAGCTAAATACCTTAATTTTATTGTGGTTGCATTTGTCAGTCTTTTCCTGTGGTTTGTGCTTTTTGTTTAAGAACTCCTTTTATACTCTGCAGTCCTAGGATATGAGAATTGTAATGTTTTGCTTTTCACATTCTTTAATTCATCTGAAGTGGATTTGCGGGGAGGAGGCAAGGCATAAGGTAAGGTTACAGTTTTAGATTCCTTGGCACTCACTGGGCCCCATACAGCTACTCAATTGTCCTGGTACCTTTTATTAAAAAGACTTTACTAGGGCCACCTGGGTGACTCAGTCGGTTGAGTATCCAACTTCAGCTCAGGTCATGATCTCGCAGTCCATGAGTTCGAGCCCTGCGTTGGACTCTGTGCTGACAGCTCAGAGCCTGGATCCTGCTTCGGACTCTGTGTCTCCCTCTTTCTCTGGCCCTTCCCACTCATGCTTGCTCTCTCTCTCTCTCTCTCTCTCTGTCAAAAATAAATAAACATTAAAAAAAATAATTAAAAAACAAGACTTTACTTACCCACTGGTCTGCATTATCAGCTCTCTGTTATATTGGATTTTCATGTTTCCCATTCTGTTTCTTTTGAGGATCTGTTTTTAATTCATTCCTACGAATGGAATTACTGGGTCATGTAACAATTCTGTGTCAACTTCCTTGTTTTAATTTTTCTAAAAGAGGACTGTTTTCTTAGCTGCAACATTATCACACATTAAAAATTAATAATTCTTTAATGTCACTCAAAGACCAGTGTAGAAATTTCCTTAATCATCTCATTAACAATACGCTTGCAGTTGGTTTGCAAAAATAATGATACAGATGGCATTAAAACCTTAGATATGTTTGAAATGTCTTTTAAGATACTCTTTATAAATCCCCTCTCTCTTTTTTACTTGCGGTTTAAGGTCCAAAGAAATCAAATCTTGCAGTATCTTTGAATGGGTTTTTTGTCCCTTGTCTTTCCCGTAGACTTAGGTGCTTAACTGGCACGACCGTGTCACAGGTAGTATTGTGTGTATAATGTATCTTCTGTTCTGTCATGTTGAAGAAGCAAGCAACATCTGATCGCCCTCTTTTTGTGTTGTTAGAATTGTTAGTGTGTTCAGAAGATTATCCACTTGAGTTATTTATTATAAAATCCCCGACCTAGTGTCTTCTGCACTCATTGGTGATTATTGCTGAGATGCTTTACTTTATTGGAGACTTCGAAATGGTAATATTCTATCAATACTTCATAATTTATTAGTTGGAAGTCTTTTTTTTTTTTTAGTTGTGGTCAAGAACACATAACATAAAATTTGCCATCTTAACCATTAAAACATTTATTTATTTAATTTATTTTATTTTTTTAAAATTGACATCCAAATTAGTTAGCATCTAGTGCAACAATGATTTCAGGAGTAGATTCCTTAGTGCCTCTTACCCATTTAGCCCATCCCCCTCCCAGAACCCCTCCAGTAGCCCTCAGTTTGTTCTCCATATTTATGGGTCTCTTATGTTTTGTCCCCCTCCCTGTTTTTATATTAGTTTTGCTTTTCTTCCCTTATGTTTATCTGAAACAAAGTCCTCATATGAGTGAAGTCATATGATTTTTGTCTTTCTCTAATTTCACTTAGCAGAATATCCTCCAGTTCCATCTACATAGTCGCAAATGGCAAGATTTCCTTCTTTTTGATTGCCGAGTAATACACCATTGTATGTATATACACCACATCTTCTTTATCCATTCATCCATCGATGGACATTTGGGCTCTTTCTGTACTTTGGCTATTGTTGATGGTGCTGCTATAAACATGGGGGTGCATGTGTCCCTTCGAAACAGCACACCCGTATCCCTTGGATAAATGCCTAGTAGTGCAGTTGCTGGGTTGTAGGATAGTTCTATTTTTAGTTTTTTGAGGAACCTCCATCCTGTTTTCCAGAGTGGCTGCACCAGCTTGCATTCCCACATTTAAAAAAATTTTTTAATGTTTATTTTTGAGAGAGAGGCAGAGTGTGAGTGGGGGAGGGGCAGAGAGAGAGGGAGACACAGAATCGGAAGCAGGCTCCAGGCTCTGAGCTGTCAGTGCAGAGCCCAACATGGGGCTCAAATCCACAAACCAGGAGATCATGACCTGAACTGAAGTCAGACGCTGAAGTGACTAAGCCACCCAGGCACCCCTACCATCTTAACCATTTTTAAATACACGGTTTGGTGGTATTAAATGTATTCATAGCGTTGTGAAGCAGATCTCCAGAACTTCTTCATCTTGCAAAACTGAAGTCTACGCACTGAACAATAACTCCCTATTCCCTCCTCCCTTCAGCTCCTGGCAACCACTGTTCTCCTTTCTGTCTATGATTCTGACTATTCTGAGTACCTCGTTCAAGTGGAATCATGCAGTGGCTAGCTTACTTCTCTTCGCATGATTCCTTCAAGGTTCACGTTGTAGCCTATGTTAGAATTTCCTTCCTGTTTAAGGCTGAATAACACTCTGTTGTATGTATACACTGCATTTTCTTTACCCATTTATTCGTCGGTGGATATTTGAGTTGCTTTCACTGCTTGGCTGTTGTGAATAGTGCTTCTGTGAACGTGGATGTGCAGCTATCTCTTCGATACCCTGCTTTCGGTCCTTTTGGCATGTATATCCAGCAGTGAGATGCTGGCTCGTGTGGTGGCTCCATTTTTATTTGTTTTGAGGAACCTCTATCCTGTTTTCCATAGCAGTTGCTGCACCATTTTACAGTCTCACCAAGCCTTCCAATTTCACAACATCTTCACCAGCACTTGTTATTTCCTGTTTGTTTGTTTGTTTTACTTGTCATCCTGATGAGTTTGAGGTGAGACCTTAGTGTGGTTTCGGTTTGCATTTTCTTTGATAATTAGTGATGCTGAACATCTTTTCATGTGCTTGTTGGACCTTTGTATGTCATCTTCGGAGATACATCCATTCAGGTCCTTCACCTGTTTTCAAATTGGGTTATTTTGGTTTGAGTTGTAGGAGTTTTTTATATGTTCTAGATATTAACCCTTTATTTATTTGAGAGACAGTGCAAGTGGGGGTGGGGCAGAGAGAGAGAATTCCAAGCAGGCTCCATGCCACCAGCACAGAACCCGACGTGAGGCTCGAACTCATGAAACCCCAGACAGTGACCCTGAGCCAAAACCAAGAGTCAGACGCTTAACTGACTGGGCCACCCAGGCGCCCCTAGATATTAACCCTTCTATCAAATATGTGATTGGTAAATATTTTCTCCCATTCAGTAGTTGCTTTTTTACTCTATTTACATCTTTTTTTTTTTTCATGTTTATTTTTGAGGGAGAGAAGGAAAGAGCGTGCACACGCACGTGGGGGAGGAGAGAGAGGCAGAGAGAGAGGGGGACCGAAGTTCCTAAGCAGGCTCCATACTGTCAGCACAGAGCCCGATGCTGGGCCCAAACCCTCGAACTGCAAGATCATGACCTGAGCCGAAGTCAGACACCTAATCCACTGAGGCACCCAAGTGCCCCATTTACTCTATTGATTGTAGCCTTTCATGCACAAAAAATTTTTTTTAAGTTTGCTTTTGTCCCATTTGCCAATTTTTGTTTTTGTTCCCTGTGCTTTTGGTGGCCTAAGAAATCCTTGCTCAGTCCAATGTCCTAAAGCTTTGTATGTTTAACTTTTTGAAGGGCTGCCAGAGTCACTTCCTTCAAACTTCTACTGCAGCTGCGCCGTTTTGTGTCCTCTCCAGCTAACACACAAGGGCTCCGATTTCTCCAAATCCTCATCAGCACTTGTTATTTTCCTGTTTTGTCTGTTTATGATACCAGCCGTCCTGGTGGGTGCGGGGTGATAGCACATTGTAGTTTTGATTTGCATTTCCTTAATGGCTAATGATGTTGAGCATCCTTTCATGTGCTTATTGGCCATTTGTAGATATTCTTTGGAGAAATGTCTATTCAGATTCTTGGCCTGTTTTTAACATTGGCCTGTTTGTTTTTTTTTTTTTTTTTATTCAGTTGCATGAGTTTATTTATTTAAAAAACATGTATTTCTTTTTGAGAGAGAGAGTGTGAGCGGGAGAGGGGCAGAGAGAGAGGGGGAGACAGAGAATCTCAAGCAGGCTCTGCGCTTGCTGTCTGGAACCTGATGCAGGGCTTGAACTCCTGAACCGTGAGATCATGACCTGAGCCAAGATCAGGAGTTGGGTGCTTAATGGACTGAAACACCCAAGCTCCCCTTTTATTGTCTTATTGTAAGAACTGGCCAGAATGTTCAGAACCACAGTGAATGTATGTCCTGATGGTAGGCATTTTTGTCTTGGTTTTAAAATAAATGTGTTTTCAGGGTGGTGTGAAAGCCCAGAGAAGACCTCTCACCCAGCAGAGGGTGTCCAGGAAGACTTCCTGGAGGAGATGGCCTCTACACAGAGGCCTTCAGGAGGAATAGGGTCAGACAGGAGTGGAGGGTGGTTAGGGGAGAGAGGCCAGAGCCTGGTGTGTTGAGGAGGTGTGTCAGGTACACTGTGGCCGGCGGGTGGAGGTGAGTAGGGTTGAAGGAGAAGCAAGAGGAACTAGAAGGGTCATGTCGTCGTAAACCTTTTGGATCAGGGTGGGCGCCCACCAGGCATTTGGGAACCTTGGGAGTGAACAGAGAAGGGGACTGGAGGCACCGAGTTTCTAGTTAAAGATTGTCCTGGCTGCCGTGTGGAGAAAGGAGGAGATTGGCAGGGGAGCAGAGGGGGCAGTTAAGAATGGATATAAAGAGACTGCTGGGAAGGACCACTTAGTTATCCTTCCAAATGCTCAGGCTCAAAGCTTCATCTCTGTCTGGCTCCTTGCTTCCTCTCCTGCCTCCCAAAGGATCTTCAGTAAATCCGACCGCTTCTCACCTCCTCCATCGTCGTCCTGGCATCCTGGCCTGGCTCAACTTTTCATCTATAGCCCTTCCCGCCTTCCAGTCTACCTTTTGATTGACTTTTTTAGTTTGTTTACTCTCTGTTGCTTTCCCAGAGAATAGCGTTTCTGATGTTTGGGCTACTGACGTTTGGGACCAGATAATTCTTTGTTGAACAGGGCCATCCTGTGTATTGTTGCATGTTGAGCAGAGCAGTATCCCTGGCCTCTACCTGCTGGATGCCAGTAGCACCCCCTTCCCCAGGTACTGGCAGCTGAAGACACATCTCCAGGTGTAAGCAGGTGTCCCTAGGAGGGGAAGGGTGCAGATTCACCCCCAGTTAAGAACTGTTGCGCCAAGGGGTGCCTGGGTGGCTCAGTTGGTTGGGCGTCCGACTTTGGCTCAGGTTATGATCTCGTGCAGTTTGTGGGTTTGAGCCCTGCGTTGGGCTCTGTGCTGACAGCTCAGAGCCTGGAGCCTGCTTCCGATTCTGTGTCTCCCTCTCTCTCTGCCCCCTCCACCCTGCTCAAAAATAAATAAAACATTTTAAAAAATACTAATAAAATAAAACAAAATAAAAGTGTTTTACATTTCACAATTAAGTATAAAGTTTGCTGTGGGCTTTTCATGGGTACTCTTTCTCAGCCTAAGAATATTCTCTTTTGTTCTTAGTTGGCTTGGGGTTTTTATTCTTGAATAGAGTTGAATGTTATTAAGTACTTTTTCCGTATCTATTAAGATGATTATTCCTTTAAGTGTATTTTGATGGTAATTTTCTAATGTTAACTCAGTATTTCATTCTGCAATGAACTCAGCATGGTGTTACTATTTGATTTTGGGGGGTAGATTACTGGATTCTATTTGCTAATATCTTCTTTCTTTTTTTACATCTGTGTTTCTGTTTGTTGCTTTTCCTTTCTCACTATTCTTGACTGGTTTGGGATATACCTAGATGTTACGCTGACCTCATAAAATGAGTTGGGGAGTATGTCTTCTTCTTCTTCTTCTTTTTTTTTTTTTTTTTTTTATTTTATTTATTTTGAGACAGATAGAAAGGAGGCAGCGGAGGGGGAGGGGCAGAGAGAGGGAGGGAGCGAGAGAATCCCAAGTAGGCTTCATGCTGTCAGCACAGAGCCCGACCCCGTGGATTGCAAGATCATGACCTGAGCCAAAAATCAAGAGTCAGACACTTAACCAGCTGAGCCACCAAGGCGCCCCTGGGGAGTATGTTTTCTATTCCCCAAAAGAGTTTGTGTGAGATTGAAAATATCTGCTCCTTGAATGTGTTTGATATTTAGCTGATGTTTTATGATGACAGATAAACTATTTAACCTCCAGATATGGGATGTATATTTTACTCTGTGGAATAAGACTGCAGAAGTGGGTATTTGATTCATTACCTCTCAGCAGCTTATCATTCCTGCCCTTTTGGCTAATCTTAAGGTTACCGTATAGCTGTGAGTTACTCATTTGCCTCTGGCCTGGAGTAATAAAGTTGTTCCACAGATGAGCCAGTGTCGTGAGAACTAGGGAGCATATCTAGTTTTGTGAATGCTTTTGCCTTTTTTCCTACTGTACAGCCAGAAGGCTGTTGTTTCCTACATATAGACTAATGAAATTTCTGTTTATCTTCCAGAAGTGATAGACCTTACTCATGATAACAAAGATGACCTACAGGCTGCCATTGCTTTGAGTCTGTTGGAGTCCCCCAACATTCAAGCTGATGGAAGAGATCTGAACAGGTTATTTATGCAATTTATCATCTTTACTCCTCACAATAGTATGTAGGTCAGAGGCAGTAATAGCTGTGGATGCCACCGAGGGACAGTTCTGCCAAGCTCTTTTAATTTTTTTTTTTAACGTTTTATTTATTTTTGAGACAGAGAGAGACAGAGCATGAACAGGGGAGGGTCAGCGAGAGGGAGACACAGAATCTGAAACAGGCTCCAGGCTCTGAGCTGTCAGCACAGAGCCCGATGCGGGGCTCGAACTCACGGACCGCGAGATCATGACCTGAGCCGAAGTCGGCTGCTTAACCGACTGAGCCACCTAGGCGCCCCTGCCAAGCTCTTTTAATTGTATCCAAATGAAATTTTTTTAGGAGAAAATTTAAATTCCCATTAGCTTACTTTTTGGTTTACTTTTTGACAAAGCCAAATATGGCAAAGGTCTTAGAGTAGATGTGGTCTTTGAGTAGAGGCCTGCAGGCCTTCGTAGTTTGCACTTGAGAGGGAGAGAAAACCCATCCTAGTACAAGCATCTGACAGTATGTATCCCCTTCATAAACTTGGAGGCTTCGTACACATTGAGGGTTATGTTGTTGACTCTTTGAAAATGAGTTAACGCTCAACTACCCCGTCTCAGAAGTGACCACACATATCTTTTTTGAATTAGTACTAATTTGATGATTGACTGGTATTGTTCATAAACATCTAGTTCCAGTGGAGGCCTGTCAGTTTCTGGACATGTTTATTCCCTCACACTGCTGAGTTGTTTCAGGAAAACATAGGGCCAGGTTTTGCGTGCTAGGCAATTTGAAGGCTCTTATCTCTAGCAGAGTGTCTCTCTTGCCTCTCAATGGCAAGGTCTGAGATAGGTCACTGTTGCTGAAATCTGAATCTTTCGATACGGCAGCCATAAATAGTCTTGAGTGTCAGCTCGGTTCCATCATGGACCTTATTGGTAATAATCTCTGTTACGGAAGGATTAGCATCCATGTCTAAACCTTACTTTTCATTTAGATTACAATGTTATAGCTACTATATAGCCCAGTGATTACCCAGGAAATAGTGTATCTGGCATTTCGAATTATCTATGAAAGATGACCATGATTCTCCGTATAATACATTGTTCTTTAACTTTTTCCTTTTTTGTTGTGTGGTATGTTGGTACACTGTAGGATGTGCGAGGCAGCCTCTGCAGAAACTAAACGCTCAAAGAGAAAACGCTGTGAAGTCTGGGGAGAAAATCCCAATCCCAACAACTGGAGGAGAGTTGATGGTTGGCCAGTTGGACTGAAGAATGTTGGCAATACATGTTGGTTTAGTGCTGTTATTCAGGTATGATGTGTTTAAGAAACAACTGTGTCTTCTGGAAACAACTTTGTCATTTATCGAGTTGAAATGTGAGAAACCCAGCTTAGAGAAATGGAAGCAGAGGTATAAGACTGGTGTTTTCCCACGTGGCATTATTGTGTTTTGCTCTCCTGTGTTTGGGTCTAGATGCTCTGGTGTCTAAATTAGGCAATGCTAAAAACAAAATATCCTGTGGTTGCAAATTCGTTTGTAAATATGTCGAATAGGTGGTTTGGATCAGCATTTTGACTGAAAAACGTATTACAGCAGAGTTAATAAGGAGACAGCAGTTGGGACACAGATACCCAGGCAGGAAAAGATGGCGGCCTGGAAAAGGGAAGCAGTATAAGCCGTGGAAGGAGAGAAAGGCTTTCTAGAGTTATGCAGGAGATCAGATCTACAGGTGCTGGGGGAGAGGTTGGATAGAGGGGATATGCAGGAGACCGCTGAGAAAGACTCCAGGGTTTCTAGCTTGAGAAACTAGGTGGATGATAGGATGGTTAGATGCTGGAAGAGGAATATTTGGGTGTGTGTGAAGAGGGGGATCTCAGTTCGGTTCTACACATGCCGAGTTTAAGGTGCGACACGGAGATGCATATAAACCGGTACTGACTTGAATCTGCTGTTCAGGAAAAAGATGTGGGCTACACATGCCACTGTAGGAGTCAGTGGCTTATACACACGGTGATAGAGCCCACGGAGTTGACGAATTCTCCCCTCGAGAGTGTTGCCTCTCTGGAAGTACCTCCCAGGCATCTTAATAGGGCCACAGTGTGGCACCTGATCCTGCCCCTCCAGTCTTCCCCTTTGTGATACTTGACCTCTCCCCAGCGGCTCAGCCAAAAACGGAGGCCTCTCTTTCCACACGTAGGATCCAGATTCTTGCAGCTTACTCTGTGCCTGGCCCTGTGTTAGCACTGGGGTAACAGCAGTGAATAAAAGGAAAGTCGTTAACAGAGAGTTTACTTTGAAAAAAGCAGGATGGGCAGTAAATTATACATATCAAGTGGTGAGAAGTGCCATAAAGACGAGTGAGGGTAAGAGGAGCTGGGCAGGGAAGGAGGCCTCTCTGGAAAGGAGGGCATTTGAGCAGAGACCTGAAGGAGGTGAGGGGATACGCCCTATACTTACATAAAGGGCACGGTAGGCAGAGGGAACAGCAAGTGAAAAGACCCAGGTTTAGGAGTTTGTTTAATGTGGTGAGAAATAGAAAGAAGGCAGAACTGAGTGCTCATGGGCAGGGAACAGACAGTGATGATATCAGAAGGGTAGTGGAGGTGAGGTGGGGGGTGCTCAGCATCACGATGAGGACTTAGGAAAGTGCAAAAGTATTGGAAGGTTTAGAGCAGTGAAGTGAGCTGATCTGCTTCCATTTCACGAAGATGGCAGGCATCTGTGTTGAGGGTAGCATGTAGGAAGGAATGTGGACTTCGGGACCTCAGTCAGTCCTTTCAGAGAGGAGGGGGGAGAGGCTGAGGACCCTGCCTGCCCTCCCACCCTCCTCAGCCTTCTCGCCTGTGGGCATATTGAAAGGCGTAGAGGGGGCTCTCCGCTGTCAGCACGGAGCCCACTCTGGATCCTCCCTCTCTCCCTCCCTCTCCCGCTCCCCTGCCCACGCTGTCCCTTTCTCTCTCAGAAAATGAATAAACATTAAAAAAAAAAAAAAAATTAAAAAAAAAAAAAAGGCACAGAGAGGATCACAAAGTAAGGTTTCTGAGAAAGCCCGAGAAGACAGGATCTAGAGCCTGGAGGGAGGGATCAGCCCCGAGTAGGAAAAGGGCAGGGGAGTAATAAGGGAGAGGAGAAGGAAGAAAGGCACATTGCAGATTACAGCTGAAGTGGCTTCAGATCATCGTCTCTGTGAGGTAAGCAGCCCTCTTCTGAGTCCCTGGAGAAGGGATGGCGGCGGGTTAAAGGGGCGGTTGCCGTGGACAGTGGAGGCCAGTCGGCATCAGAACATAGTAGTAGGATTTCTGCGAATGTGAAGGTCTGCTTGAGGGTGTTGACCTTACATGCGTACTGACGTCAGGATGGCCTGTTTTATCGGGACTTTCTCTTAGCAGCGCTCTGAGACTCTTAGGTGGAAATTGAACATTATTTAGGTTGGGGGCTTTGCTGGGTTTGATGCCAAGGGCAGTTTGGGGATTTAATGCGGGATGGTTAAAGACCATGGAATCAGAGCTGGAGACAGGAAGGGACTGGTGGTCAGGCAGAACAGAAGGGAGTCCGTTGGCTTGGGTCTTTGACAAAGTCAAAGAACAGATGTCCTCTGGGTAACTGGATCAGTAATGCTGGAAGACAGGTTGCGGTTCAAGAGCGGGCTTTTCCGAATTTGTGATCTGAGAATTGGCCGCTTCTCCGGAATTCATACATCCTGCGTGTGACCTCAGACGTGGTCGTAGAGATGGAATGGAGGAATGTGTCCCTAGACATAAGATGCTCACAAAGCCAAGGGGTCCCGGGCTGAATGGTTGTGCTTGTGTTCCCTCAGCAGATGTTAGTTGAACACCCACTGTATATGTAGCCCTCTTCTAGGCCCTTGAGATAAAACAATGAGTAAAACCGAGAAGTCCCTGGACTGCCTGGTCCGTAAACAATGTGCCATATTGTCTTATATATATTTAACCTTATTATCAACCATTTCATACTCTGTTTTTCTGGAACTTCGACCTCCACAGAACATAGCTCTGAGATTTCTCCGTGTTAATCTTGTAGCTCTTAGGCATTCAGAGACACTGCCGTGTCTTAGTCCACGTTCCAGAAACATTTTCTCTACAATATTAATGACTACATAATAGCATATTGTGCACATGTGCTATAGCTTATTTAATCTATCTCTGTCGTTAGCCATCATGTTGTTTCTGGTTTTCCCCTAAAAGGATTCATTTGGTCAGCTAGATTTTTACACGGAGCCATCATCATTTCCTCAAGCATAGAAGTAGAAATAGCAGGTGACAGTCATACGCGCTTCTGAGGTAAAAGAAGTATCTTTTTGCTGCAGTTATTTTGAAAGAAAGGCTAGAAATCTCTTTCTTTATTTCAGTCTCTCTTCCAACTGCCTGAATTTCGAAGACTCGTTCTCAGCTATAGCCTGCCACAGAATGTACTTGAAAACTGTCCAAGTCACACGGTGAGTTGGTGTGGAGAAATCCTCACTCTTGCTTAGTCCCTTGCGTCCCAAAGGCTTTGAAATTTTGGCTAAAGCTGACAGCTGCGATGTTTTTTGGCTTGTGCTAGTATTTGTTTTCATTTCCAAATGGCCTTTTGCCTTCCTTGTGACACGAAACAAGGGTCTGCAAAAACGTAAAGTTAAGTAAAAATAAAATTAGAAAAGCGGATCCAAGAAAGCGGTCGGTCATCCTGGTAGCCTTGACTTTTCTGCTTCTGAGCGGAAGGTTCAGAAACACTCGTTCTGTGTGAGGGGTCCCTCACTGCTCATTGGCAGCTGGGGCTGAGTGATGCAGAATGGGTGACCTGGTGCCAGAGGCCTGGATCCTTCTAGAAGAGCCTGTGGTGGGTTCTCGCCAAACGACGTGGCCTTCTGCCGGTGATCTAACCCTTCCCAGGATTTCACCTCGGGGATGCATTTTCCTAACAGGAGGGAGGGCAGCAGCTTAGGAAAGTAAACATTTTTGCCTTTCTGACAGTATTCCCTTTCAGGCTTCCACATAGGTAGTCTTCAGTGTCCCACACGGACCTTATAGAGTATGGGTCACATAGTTTGAGTCCCCACTGCTCTAGATCTAGGTAAATATGAATTAGGGAGGGATCAGTGACAACGCTTCTCTTTCATATGTTATAATTTTCCAAGTGAAGGGTTGTAAGAGCACACGTTGCTGTCTCCTCTACAGGAAAAGAGAAATATCGTGTTTATGCAAGAGCTTCAGTACTTGTTTGCTCTGATGATGGGATCAAATCGCAAATTTGTAGACCCTTCCGCAGCCCTGGATCTCTTAAAGGGAGCATTCCGATCACCTGAGGAACAGCAGGTGTGAGAAGCCTGTGATTCTCGTGTTTTCCCTCAAACCCTGTGATGTTTGAAGTCCTGCCTTGTGGATACTACTCTGATGTTGCCCCAGTTCAGCCATGTAGTCAGCCCTGAACATGACTAAGGACCAGAAGTGCCCCGGGTCCAAGTACACAGGGGCTGTTGGAGGAGAGAGGAGGAGATTGGAAAATATCTCAGCGAATCATAGCAAAGGGTCACTGACAAAAGTAAAGCCCTTTGTCTGCACATTTGCCTTGGGATGGCCCCGATAGAAATCCTGTTTTTAATATCATCTAAACCTAAGTTCAGCAGCTTTTCTGAGCCATCTTTCTCTTCGAGACATTAGGACTTCCCTTTCCCGGCCTTGTGTTAAAAAACAGAGCTGTCACTATTAGAGCAGCGCCTTCTGTATAAAATTGATTTTTCCCTCTGTTTATCTAAAGGTCTTACAGTCCTACAAAATTCTCAAAACATTTCATAAAACTTTCCTTTCTCCGTTCAGATCTCATATTATTCTAGAGCACTGTAGTCCATTCTGTGGACTTTTTTTTTTTTTTTTAAGGCCTACCTGGAAGAATTTGTTTGCTGGTTGGTTACAAATAGATGTGGCCAGAAGTGGTGAACTTCCAGTTTCCTCTTTGGCCATAAGCTAGTCAGAAGCTGCCTTCTGTCTGTCTGCAGGAGCTGCCTTCCAGTGCTCCTAGCTTCATGATATCTGTCCTTGCTTGGTAAAGAAGTCCTTTCACAGCAGTGGTGTCTTACTCGTTGGTGGGATAAGGGCAGATTTTCATTTCCTGTAGTGTTGGGTCTAACTCTTCTGCAATTTGTGCCTCTCTTATAGCAAGATGTGAGTGAATTCACACACAAGCTCCTGGATTGGCTGGAGGACGCATTCCAGCTAGCTGTTAACGTTAAGTGAGTGTTGAGGATTCGTTTGTACGGCCTTCCTACTCACAGTGGTCCAGGGAGAACTGCAATATGGGGAAGCGGGGAATGGACAGGGTTTTGCTTCTCAAGTGGAAATTACTGGGCTTTGCCAAACTTCACAGGGTCACCATTCAGATACTTGTCATTTTGTATCCTCCTTGCCTTTGGTTTTCGTCTCTGAGGATGTAGATCAGCATCTTGACCCGCAGCTTTTTACCGAAGGGCCAGAACTCTTAACTTTGTTGAAGTCACAGCCCATGTTACAAAATGTATTTAAAAGTCAGATCAATCCTACATGTGAGCGTGGTGGTAGCACATGAATACATTGAATTTAATCATTTCAGTCACTGAAACGAATTTCAGAAGTGAAATTCCGGGCAAAGACTACAAGGATCCCTTTTCGAATACAGATGCTGAGACATTTTCTAAACTGTTTTAATGCTGAGTAAAAGACCTGTACATCATAGGACAGCTTTGTACATGGAAGCTTACATAGTAACCATTTAAGATGGGCTTGTAGAAATAAACTGTTTTCCTTCATTTCTGTTGTGCCCCTGGGGAAACTTTGTGTTTATTTGCAAAACTGCTCAAGAGGGTTGATTCTTACTTCTGTCCTGTTCTGTAACTCGTATACATCTCTGTCACTTCTTATATATAATAACTGTATAAAGACACATGTATTTTTCTGCATGTGGGACGCTCCTGTTAGACTTTCAGCTCCTCACAGCCAGGGATCAGGCCCATATATTTGTTCCATGAGTGTTTAAACTGATTTAACCCGTTCCTTATTTTAGACCATATCTGGCTCTTTGGAGGTCGATGAAAATGTACTATTTTCGCTTTTGAATGATGATTAGGTTTAGTGCAGTGCTTATCTGATCCAAATGATAGAGAACTGTTTCCTTTTTTTAAAAGCAGCAATCCCAGGAACAAATCTGAAAACCCAATGGTGCAGCTATTCTACGGGACTTTCCTCACTGAAGGGGTTCGTGAAGGTAAATTCTTTCCTCTCAATGTTGATTCTAGACCTGTGACCATATCTGTATTACTCGAAAAGGCTTTCGAGTCAGGCAGTCCCAGGTCTGAATATTGGTTCTACCTTCTTTGTGTGTAATCCTAGACAAACGGTGTGAGTGCCTGGACCCTCAGCCTCTTCATCTGTAAAATGGGCATACATAGTGTCTGTCTCAGAATTGTTAGATTAAATTGTATAATGTTTGCACAGCCTACGTCCAGTGTTAATGTCCGTCACAGTGATGCAACTCCATTTTCTCTGTGTTGTTTTTTTCAATGTAATGTTTAATCTCAAAAGGCTTTATTGAGTTAGACTGCCAAAAAATGTTTCTCTGCTATGGAGGCTTATCTAAGCTGCATGTTGGGTGTGTAATTTTAATTCTTTTTTAACTATGGAGAATTTTTAGCACACGCAGATAGAGCAGTCTAAAAACCCACATGAACTCGGCAACCATTAGCCCATGGCCAGACTTTCCCTAAGTCGTTTTTTTCTCTTACCCCTCTGATATTCTCTTCAAAACAATCCAATGCCACTATTCACTCCAAAAAAGTAGCATTTCTTAATATCAAATATTTAGTCAGTGTTCAGATTTCCAAGTTGTTTTATAATTCTATATATTTGGGGGGAGGGAATGAGTGTTTATTTTTACAGTTTGTTTTAATCAGGATCGAAATGTGGATCATTTATATTTGGTTGATACATCTTTTAAGTCTCATAACAAAATCCGTACACTCTCCCCCCATCTTTTTTTTTCTCCTTGAAATGTATATTTTAAGCAACCAGGTTGTTTTGGGGTACCTGGGTGGCATAGTCGGTTAAGCCTCTGACTCTTGATTTTGTCTCAGGTCATGATCTCACGGTTCGTGGGTTTGAGCCCCACATAGGGCTCTGCGCTGACATCGTGGAGCCTGCTTGAGATTCTGTCTCTCCTTCTCTCTTCCCCTCCCCTCCTTGTGTGCCCTCTCGCTCGCTCTCAAGATAAATAAACTTAAAAAATTTAAGAAACCAGGTTGTTTTTGGGATTCCCCACAGTCTGAAATTTCTCCCCTTGCATACCCATGATACAGTTTAACACACTCCTCTCTACTCCTCTTTTTACAAATGGGTAGTTGGATCTAGAGTTTGACCAGATTCAGGTAAGGCTTTTTTTGGCAAGACGAATTCACAAGAGATGGGATAGTCCTTGATCAGGAAGCACGTAATGTCTGGTGGTCTTTCTTTTTGTGAAAGAAAGTTCCTGGCAGTCGTTTGTGGCCAGTACCGGGATCTGCTGGTCGTTGGCGGTGGCCGCACAGGCTTACGTGCACTTCTAACCGGTTCTCAGCAAGTTGCTGAAATAAGAAGATAACCTGTCTCTATGGTGCCAGAAAAACAGGCTTCAGATAATACCAGTGATGTCTTTAAAAGAGCAATCTGTTTCTTTGCCTAGGAAAGCCCTTTTGTAACAATGAGACCTTCGGCCAGTATCCCCTTCAGGTAAATGGTTATCGCAACTTAGACGAATGTTTGGAAGGGGCCATGGTGGAGGGGGACATTGACCTGCTTCCTTCCGATCATTCGGTGAAGTATGGACAAGAGGTAAGTTGGACATTTTTATTTGCTGTGCCAGTGACAGAGCCAGTTAAGTGGGACTGAGCTTTTTGGCAAACTGTCTTCCCATCAGATAGTAGCTAACTTTACATTTAACACATGGTGAACTAGTCTGAAGTTTCTTACGAGTTGCTATGCATTAGTGAGTCTTAGTGTTTGATAAATGAATTCTTTACCAAAAGTGTGAATTTGAGTTAATCATATAAAGGTTGTATGCTGCTTCTGATGTTTTAAGTATGATCAAGTTTCTCTTTTTCTGTTGAAGCCTACCTGTACCTGAGTAGGGAGAACCCACTGCCTCCATATTTTCGGAGGGTAAAAGTACAGTGATTAACTCCTATGGTATGCCATTTAGAATATTTTCCCTCTTATAATATTTACTGTTCTTCATAGTAAATTCTGCCTTTGCTTTTAACATTTTTCAAGTTTAATATTCGTTTATTTTTGTGGGTTGGAAAGAAGGGGGGGGAGTTAGAGGGAGAGCACTGGTAAGCAATACCTCAGGATTCCAGTTGGGTTAAGAATTAGTGAATTTGGAGCATCACTGTCAGTACCACACAGCTTGGATCATTCTCCTTTCATCACGTGTGTTGAAACGAAGCTGTGGGCTTATGTGAGTCCAACTCAGTTGCTGACTATTTTTGAATCCACATCGGGAGCCTGACATGAGCCTTGTCAAAGTGCGCTAGGCAG
Organism: Panthera uncia; assembly: GCF_023721935.1. Taxonomy (NCBI): domain Eukaryota; kingdom Metazoa; phylum Chordata; class Mammalia; order Carnivora; family Felidae; genus Panthera; species Panthera uncia. The sequence continues at coordinate 99,761,066 of NC_064808.1, forward strand.
CCATAGGGCAGTGTGGGACCTAGGCCAGAGCTGCCGGCTCCCGGCTTTCCAAGGAAAGTCCTAACTCAGGGTCGGGAGGCACAGCATTTGTCCCACGCATGCTCGGCTGATGCGTGCTCTTACAGAAGGGAAGGGGTGTTTACCAGCTCCTTAGATCTCTGGAGACCTTTATTCCAGAATGGGAACTCGGTATAAAAGAAAATAGAAAACTCTTATCCTTACTTAGATTGACCCTGAGGTAGTCAGGCTGTCTGGATTCACCTCATGCCAACAAGGGTGCGTGGAGGGAGCTTAGCCATGTGCACCTTTGGTAAAGGGAGCATTGTAAAGCTGTTCTTGCAGACCTCTGGCAGACAGGTGAATTGAGCAGGAATGCCTTTCCTGGGTTAGTGTTTCCTCATCTGGGATCAGGAACAGTTGAGATCTTTTTTATAAGTCTGTGCTTTCTTTCCTTGAAACTCAAGGTAACATCTAGGTAGTTTGACCGGGTCCCTTATAAGACATCCGTGAATTCTTAGAATTCAGAGGTTTTTTCCAGAAACTTGAGCCCTCATAATCACGAGGCCATTTCAAGTTTCTTTTTTAGAAATAAAGGGGATTCAAATTATGTTGAATAGCTTGTAAACACTCATATTAGTGTTTTGAGCTGATTTCATGGAGATAATTGTCTCCTTAGTTTTATGTTGCTTAGGTCATAATTTCTAATTCTTTGGTTAGGCTAGCCATTTTCTTCAGGTTTTGATCCTCTTTTGAATACTGATGACTTAGTGAATCAGTTGTGTAGATTCTTGGTGCAGTTCATGCATTTAAGGGTGGTTATTTCTGAGGATGATAGTTGAGTAAAATGTTGACTGGCTGGCTTGTAAATATGGAAACTTGAGGAATGTTTAGCCATATTCTCTAAGAGGGCATGATTCTAAGTGGTCATTTTAGTATTGGGGATTAAAAAAAAAAAACAAAACTCCAGGGTGAATTTGATTTGAATATAAATTCTATACCAGAAGAAGAAAGTTTAAATCTGGCTTTTGCTATTTCCTCAAATTAACTTCTTTATTTTTGCTTCTGACATAGCGTTGGTTTACAAAGCTGCCTCCAGTGTTGACCTTTGAGCTCTCAAGATTTGAGTTCAATCAGTCCCTCGGTCAGCCAGAGAAAATTCACAATAAGCTGGAATTTCCTCAGATCATTTATATGGACAGGTGAGTTCTGTGATGGGCTGTCTTCTTGATGTATTACAGAAGGAGAGGGGAGAGTTTACTAAGTGTATTGTGCATAGGAATCCCCTGGAGGTTTTGATAATATGAAAATATGGATTAATGGAATTCATTGGATCTAGGGTAGGGCCCAAGAGTTTGCATTTCTGAGAAGCTCTCGGGGTGATGCTAATGATGATTTTGATCTGGGGACCACAGTTTGAGTAGCTAGGCTTCAGGTGAAAGCCTGCTAATTCTCGGGTGAAGAACAGTGTGTGAAGTAGCCACAGTGTATTTCTTTCTAATCTGAATACCATTTGTATTCCTGGAAAAGAAAAATCCTAGACAGACTTACATTATAGGATTTTAATCTTTTTAAGGCCTGGTTTATCAGTGTATGGTTTACATGCAAAACAATCATACATTCTTAGATGTGCCAATGAGTTTTAGTAAAATAATATTGTCAAGTAACCACCAGCACAGTCTGTCATATTTCCATCCCCCAAAAGGTTTCCTCATGCCCCTTTGCAGTTAATCCGTTTTCCCCATCCCCAGGCCTTAGCAACCACTTAACTTGTTTTCTTGCCCTATAGTGTTGCCATTTCTAGAATGTCCCATTGTGACATCAGTATTCAGTATGTTCCCTGTTGTGGCTATCTTTTTACACTCAGGATTATGTTTTGGGGGCTCATCCATATTGAGTAGTACTCCACTGTAGCAGTAATCCAATATTTTTTCCATTTAACAGTTGACAGACGTTTCAGATATATCCAGTTTTAAGCCATTGTGAATAAAGCTACTATGAATATTTGCCTAAGAGTCTCGGTGTGGTTTTTAGTGCTTCTGGGTAAAACACCTAGGAGTGAGATTGCTGGGTTGTATGAAAAGTATATGTTGAAATGTGTAAGAAATGCCCAAACTGTTTGCTCAAGTGTCTGTATAATTTTGCATTCCTACCAGCAGTATATGAGAGTTCCATTTGCTCCAAATCCTCACCCATAATTAGAATTGTCCATCTTTTAAATATTAGCTATTCTAGTGGGTTTGTAGGAATATCTTATTTTTCTTTTGATATATGTTTCCCTGATAGCTAACCATGTTGAATTTCTTTTCATGTGCTTAATTAATGGTCACTTGTATATTTTCTTTGGTGAAGTGTCTTTTCAAATCTTTTGTTCACTTTTGAAGTATCTTCGTTGTGTTCATACTGAGTGGTAGGAGTGAGTTCTTTATATATTCTGGATACAGATCCACATATTTCTTGTCTGTGCCGTCTCTTTCATTTTCTTACCAATGTATTTAGAAGACCAGGAGTTTTTAGTATTGATGAAGTCTAATATATCAGTTTCTCTTTTACAGTTTGTGTTTTTGTGTTTTAACTGAAAGATCTTTGCTAACCCAAGATCACAAAGATTTTCTTCCATTTTTTTCCTAGAAATTGTATAATTTTAGCTCTTATGTTCATCCATGTCTATTACCCATTTAGAGTTTATTTTTATATATAGTATGAGATAAGGGTTCTTTTGTTGTTGTTTTGTGTGGGGGTTTTTGTTTTGTTTTTTGCAGGAGAGGGAAAGGAGGCATGTGGATGTCCAGTTATTCCAGCATCTTTTGTTGAAAAGACTCTCCTTTCCCCCATTGAATTACCTTGGTACTTTTGTCAAAAATTAATTAAGCATATATTTGTGGGTCTATTTCTGGAGTCTCTATTTTGTCTATTGTCTAATCTTAAGCTAGTGCCACATTGTCTTGATTACTGTGGCTTTTTGTAAATTTGTCATCAGATAATGTAAATCTCCTAACTTTTTTTTTTTTTTTTCCCAAAATTGTTTTGACTATTTTGGTCTTATTTTGGTTGGTTTTACCTATTTCTAGATAAATATTAGAACGAGCCTGTCAGTTATTACCAATAACTATTGGGATTTTGATTGGCATTATGGTGAATCTGTAGATCAATTTGGGGAAATTGACATCTTAACTATTTTGAATCCTTCAGTCCATGAACATGGTATAGCTCCTTTTATTTGAATCATTAATTTCTGTCAACAGAGTTTTGTAATTTTAGTGTTCAGGTTTTACATATATCTGATTAAGTTTATACCTAAACAGTTAATGCTTCTGATGTTATCGTGGTTTCTAAAAAAGCTCTACTTTCCATTTTTTCTTTATAAGCATACAGAGATGCAGTAGATTTTTTTCCCTCTCTGTTTTTGAATTGACTTTATGTCTTTTGACTTTACTAAATTCACTCACTAGTTCTGATGCATTTTTGTAAATTCTTTGATATTTTTTATGTAGACAATGTGTCATCTGCAACAAAAGGCAGTTTTACTTTTTCCTTTGCTTTCCTTTGTATGCCTATTCTTGATTTCTTTTCTCTTTTCTTTTCTTCCTCCTTTTCTCCCTTTCTCCCCTCCCTCCCCCTCTTTCTTTCTCTCTTTCCTTTCTTACCTTCTTTCCTTCCCTTCCTTCCTTATTGCATTGGCCATGCCTCCAATAAAAACATTTAGTGGAAGAGACAGGAGTGGATATCCTTGAATTGTTTCTATTCTGAAGGGGAAAGCTTTCAGTCTTTCACCATTAAGTATCATGTTAGTTATGTGTTTTCATAGATGTCCTTTGTCTGTTTGAGGAAGTTCCTTTGTATCCCTAGTTTGCTGACACTGTGTGCTATCAGTGCTTTTAAATGTAAATGGTGTTTGTGGTGTTATCATTTGCTTAGGTACATGTACAAGAGCAAAGAGCTTATTCGAAGTAAGAGAGAGTGTATTCGAAAGTTGAAGGAGGAAATAAAAGTTCTGCAGCAAAAACTGGAAAGGTGAGTCGTGATACCTTCGTGCTTAGAAATATAAAAGATAGAAGATTAAAATCAGATAATTTGCTTGTATTTAAAAATTAATTCAGAATTGAAGTATTAACTTGTGTGTTTTATAAAATAGCTAAGAAAAATTCAAAGTGTGAAGCAGTGTTTAAGATGAACTGGTAGTATCTATGGGCAAATAGTAGTCCCAAGGTCTTACAGAACTCAGTCAGGCAGTCAGTTATTAGCAGTGCACTAAAGCCCTTTACTCCTTCTACTTCCCTTGTCATCTTTTTCACAAACATGAGAGAGGTAACTGTCACAGTACTCCAGTCCCTCTGTCTTGGGAAGGTGGAAGTATCTGGGAAAGATAAAAACAAAAACAAAATGCTATTCTACTTGGAGCATTGCTAAATGGTTCAAAGCGCTAATAGTTCTGACACATACAAAGTCCTTTCTCTTATGGAGGAATCTTTCCCTTTTTGTTTATTTGTTTTGCACTGACTATTTCTTTGGCATCACCCCATGATTTCTTAAGGAGGAGTCAGTGTAATTCCTTTCTAGTAAAGACAGATCCCAATGATTCAGCATTTAAGAAGTAAATCCCATGGAATGTCATTTCCAGCACTTTCCATACCAGCTCTCCATACCAGCCCAAGACCCTGCATCTATAGGTCCCCATTTTTAGCTTCCTCTCTCTCACTTGGGAAGAGCTTGTCCACGATGAGAGTGATTAGTTTTCTACTTGTCTTAATATAGACTTAAACTGAGGATTAATTCCTCAGATACTGTCCTGGAAGTGATTTAAAGGACTCTACATGTGACTATATGTTACTTCTAAGGTTTCACTGATGCTTTGTAAGGCTGGAAAAATTTGTTTTTATAAGACCAAATATACCTGATGTATTATAACTCAGAAGAACTCAATTTGCCAGTAACCAACAGGGCATTCTGACTTACTTAGATTTTAAAACAGAGTATAGGAGCATTTTATGTAGTATGATACTACTTAAAATAAAAAGGCTGTTAAAGGGCACATGGCTGGCTCAGTCGGTGGAGCATGTGACTTGATCTTGCAGTTACAGGTTTGAGCCCCACACTGGGTGTAGAGATTACTTTAAAAAAAAAAAATCTTAAAAAAAATAAATAACTGACTTTTAATATCTCAGATAACTTTATTTGGGTAAATTTTTTTTTAATTGCTTACCTAAGTGTGACATGCTCCTGGGAAAAAATACAAGACACTTTTTTTTTTTTTTTTAACGTTTATTTATTTTTGAGACAGAGAGAGACAGAGCATGAACGGGGGAGGGTCAGAGAGAGGGAGACACAGAATCTAAAACAGGCTCCAGGCTCTGAGCTGTCAGCACAGAGCCCGACGCGGGGCTCGAACTCACGGACCGCGAGATCATGACCTGAGCCGAAGTCGGCCGCTCAACCGACTGAGCCACCCAGGCGCCCCAATACAAGACACTTTTAATGGATACTAGTAGGCAGTAGAACCGAGACGGGCTGGGTAAATTTCATAATTTGTTTTACACTCTTTTGTCTTTGAGTTTTCTTGCCAGGTGCGTGCAGTACTTACATCATTAAACAAAACAAAAAAAGGTCCACCCTTTCTTCTCTAAGATACCTCAGCATAAAGCCTAGACATCTTTTCTGAAACTACTTTCGCTCCACTTTTACTAGCTTAATAGAGACGCTGCATTACATGAAGTAGTTGGTCTAAAGGAATTCAGTCAAACAGGAAAATGATGATGTCAGAAAATTGAAGATAAGTTTCTTAGAGAAAAATTCTCACTGAAGTTTTGTATAAGTACCCTACTAAAATACAGCATACCTGGGAAGAGGTTTATGATGACTTAAATGATGTGTAAAATGATGACTTAAAGTCCCATGCCATATCATATCTTGGCTGCATTTCCAGTAAGAAAATGTTTCCTTTGGTCCAGGCCAGTCAGCATAAATTAATTCTTTCGACAAATACTGTGTGTTTCTGAACACACGTTAACCATGTCTGTGGTACAGATAAGAAGTTTAGGTCCTGGCCTGTAGAAGTTCAGAAGGGGGTAGATGGGGGCTGGAAGGAAGACTTCATAGAGAAAGTAGATCTTGAAAGGTAAGTCGAGTTTAGATAAGCCGAAATAAATGCAAGAAAATAAATTTAAAGAATAGTACAGTTCTCTAAGGTTCCTCTGAGTTTGAATATTTGACATCCTTTTCAGTGAAAGCCTCAAGTCTCTGTGGCAGCCAGATGCTAATTCTCCTTCTTTAAATTAGTGAGGATGAAGTGTCTTTGCTACCTACCCTTTAACATATGTTTGGCTTTGAATTGCATTACACTTTGTTTACCACTAGCAATTTCATTTCAAAATGCCCTTTTTAAAAAAAAAAAAAAGTTTATTTATTTTTGAGAGAGATGGAGACAGAATGTGAGTGGGTTAGGGGCAGAGAGAGAGGGAGACACAGAACCTGAAGCAGGCTCCAGGCTGTGAGCTGTCAGCACAGAGCCCGACACAGGGCTTGAACTCACGAGCTGTGAGATCATGACCTGAGCCAAAGTCGGTCGCTGAACTGACTGATCTACCCAGGTGCCCCTCAAAATGCCCTTTTTGATATCGACACAATTTTCTTTCTTCCTAGTTCTGTACCTGCTTCTTTCTTTCACTTTATTTGGAGAAGAAAAATACGAAGTGCCTCTCTATCCCTTTGTAAATGGAAGCCCATAATTATAGGGTTTGCCTTTACCAACCAGTCAACCAGTCCCATTTAAATTCTGGCCACTATAGTGAATTATAGAGTTTATGACTTTAACAGTGTATCTTTTTGTTGGGTCTAATATGTGCTGGTAATGGCAGAATATTAGGTATTATTACAATAATTTGTTAATTATTTTGGTTATATAATGAAGATATTTATTAATTACTGATCACAGAGAAGCTTTCAACAATTGATGGCTGGCCTATGCTGTTGAATGAGTGCATGAATAATAGGGTGCTGGGGACCCTGCAGAGGAAAGATTTATCGGTTTTCTTAAACTCTGACCTTTATCAACACCTTCTTTTCATTTCCAGCTGGCTCTCTATCATTTTCCTTAATTTCTCAGTAGGGGGTCTAACGGGCAGCAAAGAATAAACCCTTGGGTACCAGTTCACCAGTGTTATTTGTGGATCTGTGGATCTGAGTCCTGGTAATAAATCTATTTTTCTTAAAGACATAGAATTTACTTTTATGACCTGATCCTAGATGTGGTTTGGAATCAAGAGAACGCACAACAGATAAGACCTAAATTGGGAGCTCATCTGAAATGTTTCCTGCCAGGTGTAATCACATAGATTGTTACCAGTTTCTACTTTTGTAGTTAGAGAATTTTTGCCTTCTGGATTGTTTGAGTGACGCACTGAATACCATATAGCATTTAGAAATGAGCCTTTCTTTCAACGGACTCTGCACAGTGACAGACCTTTTGTCAGCAAGCCACAAAGCTCTAGACAAACCTGGCCAGTCAGAGCACCATTGTCTTTGCATCTTAGGTACGTGAAGTACGGCTCAGGCCCAGCTCGGTTTCCACTCCCGGACATGCTGAAATACGTTATCGAATTTGCCAGTACAAAACCTGCCTCAGAAAGCTCCACGTCTCAAAGTGACCACGTGACGTTACCGCTTTCTTCAGTGCACTGCCCAGTTTCTGACCTGGCATCCAAGGAGAGGTAATGAAAACAAATGTTTAACATAGTACACATGGCGGGAGGGCCAGGGGACACCTGGTTGGCTCAGTCAGTGGAGCATGCGACTCTTGATCTCAAGGTTGTGAGTTCGAGCCCCATGTTGGTGTCGAGATTACTTAAAAATAAAATCTTTTTAAAAATACTGAAAAAGAAATAGTAAATGGCTTTTTGTTTGTTTGTTTGCTTGTTTAATTTGAACTGTGCACCATCTTCCCACCTGGTGAACACTCACTCCATTAGAGCTCAAGGGCGGTGAGTTCTTTGTCGTTAAAGGGATGAGTTTGCTCCTACTTAGGTGGGAGTATTCCTGATTGCCAGCAGGGCGCTGCACTCACTTGTCTTGCCCACAGGATGGTGGGGTGTTTCAGAGGGTTCTGATCCATCTGCAGTGGTGTTCCTGCCCCACCAGGTCTACCTTGTTTTTAACTAGCTGTAAGCTCACTGCCACTCCAGCCCTGATCTTCCAGAACATCTCATTCTCACATCTGCTAAGGATACTCAACCAAGTTAACCTCAGGGAAAGCTTTATTCTTGAGTAGACAATTAAAACATGTGAAAAACAAACAAACAAAAAACAGCTAGAAAGTGAAGAGGACAGCCCAGAGGGGCTTACCTAGTGCAGGAACAGGGAGACCCAGTGACACGAGCCCTCTGATTCTCTTCCAGCTCAGATCAGGATTGATGTATGTGTCCCGGCTAATAGAATCTCTAGAAGCCATTGAATAAAAAAAGTCCATACTTCATAATTATTGTTTCTATATATTTTACTCAGTCATCGGCATCGTGGAAACTCTGTACTTGATTCCTTGATTCTCCCAGTCCAGTCTTCTTTGAACCCTTCTTCCTTGTCCCTTTTCTGTGTGTATATATGTGTGTGTGTGTGTGTGTGTGTGTGTGTGTGTGTGTGTACACACACACACACACATATATTTTTTTCTGTTTCCAGTTTTTAAAAAAAAAATTTTAATTTTATTTAAATCCAAGGTAGTTAACATGTAGTGTAATAATGATTTCAGGAGTAGAATTTAGTGATTCATCACTTCCATATAACACCCAGTGCCCATCCCAACAAGTGCCCTCCTTAATGCCCATCACCCAATTAGCCCACCTTCCCACCCAACACCCTACCAGCAACCCTCAGTTCTCTGTATTAAATACAGTCTCTTACGGTTTGCCTCCCTCTCTCTTTTTATCTTATTTTTCCTTCCTTTCTACTATGTTCATCTGTTTTTTTCTTAAATTCCACATGTGAGTGAAATCATCTGATAGTTACCCTTGTCCCTTCTTATAAGAAGTAGTTAGCATGAACCATAGACTCAGATAGATCTGGATTTAAATCCCATAATTTACTAGATGGGGGAGCTTGGGTAAATTGCTTAATTTTCTAAACCTTAGATAGTTATAGTTGTTGTAATTGGTGATAATAATAGTATCTGTCTCATCAGCAAGTTGTGTTAAATGAGACGATGCATATAAAGACTCGGTTTGGCTCAGTGCCTTTACTGAGCAAATATTCACCAAATTATAGCTGTAGTTTTCCATATAGCAGGTAGCATTATGAAGCACATTAACTGAGGCCAAGCCATATTTTGGAAATTATCATGTGAATGTGATTTTTATCCTCTTTCAGTACAAGTAAAGAAAGCCCTTCTCAGGATGTCGAAGGTACCTTTTCTTCTCCTGAAGATTCTCTACCCAAGTCTAAGGCAATGAATAAGCCATTTACATTGTCCCGGTCTTCCATGGAAATGCCTGCACAGCCGGCTCCTCGAACTGTCACAGAGGATGAGATAAACTTTGTTAAGACCTGTCTTCAGAGGTGGAGGAGTGAGATTGAACAAGATATTCAAGGTTGGCTCTTTTAAAACTTGTCAGACTGTTACTCTTTCCCTTTCTGCCGGAAGTTAGGCATAAATGATGGAGAGAGGCATGATTCTGACGTGGGGATTGGGACTTCTTTTGCACTTTTGGTTCCTCCCATTATACAGCTGTGGAAAGACTCTTCCTAGAAACTCCTCAAAATTTCTAGGAACTCTTGGGACGCTTAGATGCACATGATCACCTTTGGCTGGGATTTTTCCGCATCTGCTGATTTCTGTTCCTGTAGTTCATGTGAACTCTGGCTTTTGTTGACCCAAACTTAGAATTTAGCTCTCTTAGATTTCCACTTTTAAAGACTTGTCTAGGGCTACCTAGCTGGCTCAGTTAGTTAAGAGTCTGACCAGCTCAAGTCATATTTCACGGTTCGTGGGTTTGAGCCCCGTGTCTGGCTCTGCAATGACAGTGCATGAGCTTGCTTACGATTCTTTCTCTGTGTCCCTGCTCACTCTCCGTCTTTCTCTCTCTCAAAATAAATAAACATGAAAAAAAAAGTCTTGTATGAAGTACGTTTTACTGAAGGCTAATTAGGCAGAGAATGAGCAGTGGACACAATGTAAAATGGAATTATTCAGCATTATGTTTTTTGTTTTATTTTTTTAATGTTTATTTATTTTTTGAGAGAGAGAGAGAAAGAGCATGAGCAGGGGAGGGGCAGGGAGAGGGAGACAAAGAATCCCAAGCAGGCTCTGCACTATCATCATAGAGCCTGATGCGGGAGTTGAACTCACCGAAATCAAGAGTCGGACACTTAACTGACTGGGCCACCAGGTGCCCCATTCAGCATTCTGTTTTTTAAAGGTCCTTTGGCATTGTTATCTTGTTGCTCAGACTTTCCCTCCTCCCCTTCCTTTCTCCTTTTATCTAGAGGGCAGAATGAATGAATGAATGAATGAATGAATGAATATCATCATCATCATCATTAGGGACATCTGGGTGGCTCAGTCGGTTGAGCATCTGACTTCAGCTCAGGTCATAATGTCACTGTTCATAGTTCAAGCCCTGCATCAGGCTCTCTGCTGTCAGCATGGAGCCTGCTTCAGATCCTCTGTCCCCCTCCCTCTCTCTCTGCACCTCCCCTGCTTGCGTTCTCTCTCTCTCTCTCTCTCTCTCAAAAATAAACATTAAAAAAAAAAAATCAGATCAAATTACATTGGTCAAATTAAATCAAATCATCAAATCCAGATCCCTCCTAAGTTCTTATCACAGAAATCTCACCTCTTTCTTCTCCTCTCCAGTCGCGTATGAGGAACATATATTTTTACACCCAAAGTGACCCATTAAGGTCTTTTTCTAAACAGAGACTGCTTCTTTTGGGGGAAATGTTGGTGCCAGTTATAAGAGAGAACTTTTTAAAACCTTAATGCAAATTGTGATGAACTAAAAGCCTTCATAACCTAAAGCATTAGCTGCTTTGAAAGCATCCAGTCTTTTGTGGCTCATGGAGAGAATTTGAAATCGCCAGAGCGCCAGGGATAGAGACGCAGTACTTTTTGGTTGGCTGTATGGAACGAAATCATTTTAACTAAGTTTTTTTTGTGTGTGTGTGTGTGTTTTTTTTTTAACAGATTTAAAGAATTGTATTGCAAGCACTACCCAGACTATTGAGCAGATGTATTGCGACCCACTCCTTCGTCAGGTAGAATGAAAATTGATGGGAAAGTAGTCAAGGCATGTCCTCATGTGCTAATGGTAGATCAAAAAGAAAATTGGATAGTTTTCTTTGAGACTGAATGGGAGCCTCCCTGAGACCTAAGAATAGACTTAGGACAGAAATAGGTATTTTGCTGTTTATTTTTAGGCCCAAACAGGGAATATATCTTCTAACAATTACATTTTAACACATACTTGTTTTGATTTTGCCCATGGTATTTTTTCATATAGTAGAAAGGTTTATTGTCAAGTGTTAAAAATTTCTCATAAAGTGGTAGTTTAAGTCATGTGGTGAGGAAAACCCCAGGCAGGGACTGGTTACCCACCCTTTCCACAGTATCCTGTCCTTGGTGATGCTTTGTTTAGCAGTGTGCTTTCAAGCTTCATTTCCCTCATAACTCCAGAACGGAATGTGGCCAGGGCAGAAATTCTTATTGTCCACATGAACTTTTGTTTAGAATAACCTTGTGGGCACAGAGAGGAAAAGATGCTCCAGCCAGAGGCTCGTGTGTGCAGGGTTGGAGGAGGAGAGGTCTGTCTGATTCCAGGTCTCATGGAGGCACAGTAGGAACGCACCATGTAAATCTTGGGTTTTCTTCATTTGCTCTTCCGTATTATTTCACAAATTTCACTGCCATAAAAACATGCCAAAATACTGATTGAATACAGGCTTAACTTGACTCTCTGGCTGATTTTCCTTTTTCCTCAATATTTACTTGGCACCTTAAGTATTGCTGTCTGTGTTCTCCATATTGAAAAAGAACAAATGCTTTTCAAACATTGAAACAAATAAGTATGTCGTTGAAAGGGTCTTCACCCCAGAGAGGTGGATGGATCCCTTGGAAGAAGAAATGTGAGGACCATATGACTGATTCATGATGAAGTGTGCTAACTTGAAATTTGGTACAAAATAAAATCAGCACAGAGCAAGACCAGTACTAAACTTGCCACATGTCCCTATCGCAGTATACCTTTTCTCAGCAGGAGTGGTGAAAGTGATTCTATTTTTAGGTAAACTGAGTTTGGAATTGGGAGGATCAATAGGTCTGCATTATCTTTGACTTCAGCTCTGGGATTTTAGGAATTTAAAGAGTCATCAAAGATGCCATCTCGTTCAGCCTATGTGGTTTTAAAGTTTCATGAGTTGAAACATAATTTGGTAAATTCCAAGGCTGTGTTTTGTTGCTTCCTATGGAATCAGCAAGATGTTTTGATATTAACTCCATATCAAACACATGTATAAAGAGGCGATTTTCTTATGTCTCATAGTTGGCAGTAAGCTTGAAGTGTAATAGCCTACACTTTCTTGTTCACGTTGCTTAACCTAACTCAAGAATATGCCTTCTGCTCTGCAGGTGCCTTATCGCTTGCACGCAGTTCTCGTTCATGAAGGACAAGCCAATGCTGGACACTACTGGGCCTATATCTATAATCAACCCCGACAAGTCTGGCTCAAGTACAATGACATCTCTGTTACTGAATCTTCCTGGGAAGAACTTGAAAGAGATTCTTATGGGGGCCTGAGAAACGTTAGTGCTTACTGTCTGATGTACATTAACGACAAGCTGCCGCACTTCAATGCAGGTAAAAATAGCCTAGCGGAAGCTCGAGATGGGGAGAATCTGTACTGCTCACAGAAGGGAACAACCTTGTAGTCTTTTTGTTTTTGTTTTTAAACTAGAACTTGGGGCGCCTGGGTGGCTTAGTCGGTTAAGCGTCTGACCTGGGTTCAGGTCATGATCTCACAGTTCCTGGGTTCATGAATTCAAGCCCTGCGTTGGGCTCTGTGCTGATAGCTTGAAGCCTGGAGCCTGCTTCAGATTCTGTGTCTCCCTCTCTCTCTGCCCCTCCCCTGCTCATGCTCTGTCTCTCTCTCTCTCATAAATAAATCAACATCAAAAAAATTTTTTTAAATAATTAAACTAGAACTTACTTTTTTTTTTAAATTTTAAGCTAATTTATTTAGTTTTGAGAGAGAGAAAGAGTAGGTGGGGAGGGGCAGAGAGAGAACAGAGAGAAAATCCCAAGCAGGCTCCATACTGCCAGCACAGAGCCCGATTCAGGGTTCAAGCTCAAAAACCATGAGATCATGACCTGAGCCGAAACCAAGAGCCGGTTGCTTAACCAACTAAGCCACCCAGGTGCCCCTGAATTAGAACTTACTATAAAGTAATAATGCATTTAAAAAATACACTGCAAAATAGAATGAAAAGAAATACGTTTTCTTTCCTGCTTCTATCCTGGAGCCCAACATATATCTGTTCTTTAGGTTTCCTATGTAGTATTCAGGAAGTGATCTAGGCAGATGCTAGATTTTATCTATCAGTGTCTGTCCCCACCCCATTTCCCCCCCCCCCCATGGGATATTTTTCCATTCTATCCTGCATCTTTCTCATCACTCATGTGTATTAGTGATCTCTCTGTTTTTTTTTTTTGTTTTTTTTTTAAGTTTATTTATTTTGAGAAAGAGAGAGAGCATGAGCAGGAGAGGAGGGAGAGAGAATCCCAAGCAGGCTCCACGCCATCAGTGCAGAGTCCGACGCAGGGCTCAAAATCACCAGCCGTGTGATCATGACATGAGCTGAGACCAAGAGTCAGACACTTAACTGACTGAGACACCTAGGCGCCCCAGTGATCTCTATATCTTTATAAATAGAACCAACTCATTCTTTTTAACAACTACATAATAATTCCATTGCATGAAATATGTATATAATTCGTTAAGCCAGCTTCCCACTGATAGACTTTTACATTGTCTCTAATTTTTTTTCTTTTTTAGTGCCATCTTTTGTGCACATGGTTTTGCGTCCTTTGAGAATAGCTAGATTCTATGAGTAGATTTGCCTGAATAATTTCATACCCCTCATAATACAACTGATTCTAAGAGCAATCATAATTATCATTTATATTAGAACTTTACCCCTTACTACATCTTTCAAACTTTATTTCTCTAATAACTTAGAACTCTAAAAGACACAGTAGGAACTCATTACCTGCATGTTCTTGGTACTCTGCTCGTCCAGAGTCACACAGCCAGTAAGCAGCTGGCAGGCCCAGGATTCCAGATCCAATTCTGACTCCAAATTCTGTCACCTTCCATTTACATTACTCTCTCTTTCTTTCTTTCACATTTTCTGGAAGAGGTCTTGCGACCAGCATTTCACATCTAAAATGGTGGAAAACCTTTTCTTTTCATATTCAGACTGTACTTTGTTGAGTAAGTAAGAAAACACAGAAGGCATTTTGTCCAGGGAGTGCATTGTCTTTCCAATTGGCAGTGTGGCTGGGGGACCAGGGGATGGAGAGAATGATCACTTAGCAGCAACTGATCTTCATAATTGCATCTTTGCACATGAAAGAGGGAACAGCTGCTTTTGGGGGGCGTACAAATGACTGGACTATTGTTGGTCATATATATGGCAGCCTTGTTATTATTACACATATGGTTCATTCTTCTACTGTAGAAACACATAAGTAGAAGCTGTCATTTTCCTAATGAAAAGGCTAGTTAATGGCAACCAGGAAGTAGATGTGTTGTTCTACTGTAGGCTTTTGTATTTTGATTTAGTCACAGGATTAGAAATGAAATTTAATATGCCCTTGATATCCTTGTCATTTTTCCTCAAAGCCTTTAATTATCCCCTAGGTATTATATACCATCTAAGCATTGTGTCCCATGGCTTTCTGATAGCACTTAACATGTGTGAAACTTGAGGCAGTATAAATGTCTTGGAATTCACTTCTAACCATCTTGAGATAGATATTCTTTTTTTTTTTTAATTTTTTTTTAACATTTATTTTTGAGAGACAGAGAGACAGAGCGTGAGTGAGTAGGGGAGGGGGACCGAGAGAGAGGGAGACACAGAATCCAAAGCAGGTACCAGGCTCTGAGCTGTCAGCACAGAGCCTGATGTGGGGCTCGAACCCATGAACTAGGAGATCATGACCTGAGCCAAAGTCAGACACTCAACCGACAGAGTGTCTAGGCACCCATAGATGGATATTCTTATCAACAATAGTTGTACTGTTTACATTGATAAAACCATTCAGCTTGAAATTTCCATTGGATCTAATGATTTTCTGGATTTCCAAGAAATGTTTGGTCCGTTCCTGCTATTTTGCTAGTGATTGGCCTCTATTCCAAATTCTTACTCTTTATTCATCCATCCATTCAACAGATATTCAGTGTATGCCTACCTGTTAATCTTCCAGGTACACTTATTGGTGTGCTATGACTGTTGGCTTTATATTGTCCTTACTTCTGTTGGATTATGAATGTATGTATGTATTTTTCACGTGGAGTAAGAAAAAGGACCGAGTGTCTTATTTTCCTTCTTTCTAGAAAGGACCTTCTGATTCCTGGTGACCTTTTGCTGGATGGCACTCCCTTTTAACTCTCTCTTTGCTCTTCACTCAGAGGCGGCCCCAATTGAATCAGATCAGATGTTGGGAGAAGTGGATGCCCTGTCTGTTGAACTGAAGCATTACATTCAGGAAGATAACTGGAGGTTTGAGCAGGAGGTCGAGGAGTGGGAAGAAGAACAGTCCTGCAAAATCCCTCAGATGGAATCGTCCAGCAGCTCAGTGTCCCAGGATTTCTCCACATCCCCAGGTATCGGTGAAGGGCACGCAAGCCAGTGATCCAGTAGCATCCAGTCTGCACGATGTATAGTTCACATGTCGTGGGTGTTGCACAACCTCACAGAACAGCTTGTGGCTTCAGAATGTCTTTCCTGATGAGCAGAAAGAATATCAGAAAGACCAGCTCCCTGTACTTTCAGTCTGTTCAGTTTTCACGTTTCCTGGGTTGTAGGAGAAGGTATGATGAGATTAATAAGGGTTCTCCAAGGGCATTCTCTTCTAACCAGCAGCAGTTTGTGGTAAGGCTCCTCGACATCAAGAAACAGGACAAAGTTGGGAGCACATTAAATTCTACAGAACCACCCGTGGGCTCTCGTTGAAGTAGATACCTCTTCGAGTCCCTAGTTCCGAGGGGAAATTTGCACAGGGTTAGTTTTTTAAAGGCCCATTAGAAGGGCTGTAAATGAAACTCCGTGTCTGTTTTGCTTGCCTTTTTACAGAGTGTTCTAGACATTGCTTATCATCAGATGCTGATTCCTTTGTGCCATTCTTTATCAGAGCCCTCAGTAGCCTCTTCCCATGGGGTCCGCTGTTTGTCCTCTGAGCACGCTGTGATCGCAAAGGAGCAGACGGCGCAGGCGATTGCGAACACAGCACACGCCTATGAGCGGGGCGGTGTGGAAGCCGCGCTGAACGAGGTGAGGACATCGATGGCGCCTGCTGCCAGCCAGAATTGCCACCGTTCCCCACCGTTCCATTATTCTGTGTCTCTGCTCCGTTTAACCACCCCCTCTTTATTTCTCCTGTTTTCTCTTACTCTTTCTTCCCATCCTGCTGCCACGGCTTCAGGAAGTTGAGCCCGAGAAGCCCATGTCCCCGGAAACAAACCCCGCAGGGCAGACAGAGCAGCCCCCAAAGGCTGGTGACACAGAGTCTGCTGCCCAGCCTGACTCTGAGGCCTCTGAAGTCGAGATTCCCAGTGTGGGAAGGATTCTGGTTAGAGCTGACGCAGATGGATATGATGAGGAGGTACAGAATGAGTGCAGGATTCAGCTGTGTGTCGCTGCTCTTCTGTTGCCTTCCCATGTGACCGAATCTACTATTTTAAGGTGTTTGGCAGTAGTTCATATTGAAACAAATATTCCTAATGGAAACAACTAATGAACAAGAGGGCCTATCTGGTTTTGACCTTAGTTACTGTTCTTTAAAAGAGAGCCTTGTGCCTGCTGTCCGCTGCCCCTGGTGTGTATCTACCCAGGCATATACTCACGGAGGCCCCTGCAGGGTCTAGTGGCTCAGAAAGGTAGTGTTTAGTTCCTCTTTTGGTATTATGAGGAAAAAAAAAAAAGGCCTTTTCAATTAGGAGGCTTTGTCTTTGGTAGTATTAGCCCATTTTTTTCTGCCCAAATATCAAACTTGCAGTGGTGTATAGTGAGCAAAACAAATGTGAATCGAAGTTGTTTTTGATTCCAAAGCTTTTGGAAGAAGCTTTGGATCCCACGTTATTTATGGTTCGTCCCCTTTGGAGTTGTCACTGCACATTAGCAGTCATGAACCCTGTCCCTCAAATCTTTGAAAGCGTTTGATTTTATAAAGTCATATTAGCATATCGCCTAATTTTGAGTGTCTTAAATGTAAAACATTTAAACACGTTTAGTTAAACTCTAGAATATTTGTGTACTGGAACACACACCCAGATTACAGAACAAAATTGGAATTCTCACTGCAGACACTTCCCTTGGGAGACCTGTAATTTAACTTGATTCTTCAGCAGTCGCCATTTGTAGATATTTTCAGATATCCGTCTTAATTCATCAGCAAAATTAGAATACATAGGAACAGCCTGTCTTGGGCAAAGTCCCGACATGCTGCGCAGGGACGGGGCTGTGGGTGTGCATGGGGGGGCAGGTGCGCAGATCTGGGCCGGCCACGGGCACGCTGCCCCGCTTCGCTTCAGCCGCCCACTCGCCTCTCTGTCACTCAGTCTTCTTTTGAACTTTTCTTCTCTCCTTTTTCTCTCCGTGTTGTGTGCCTTCTTGTGGTAGGTGATGCTGAGCCCTGCCATGCAAGGGGTCATCCTGGCCATAGCTAAAGCCCGTCAGACCTTTGACCGAGATGGGTCTGAAGCAGGGCTTATTAAGGTATCTCTGTTTGGTTTTTTTTGAATCTAATACCTTTACACCACAAGTATCATAACAATGGAGCCGTAATTCTATTAGATGGTAAAAAAAATGGGATGAAGTGTGTTTTTCTTTAACACCTAAAACTCCACTTCCGGTATTGCACCACCGACAGCGCCCCCTCTCCGGGTGAACGCAGCCTTGGCAAGCTGTGCCCAACTGGATCACAACTAGCCTGGAGGGCCAGTCGTGGTCCTTAGGAGGTCTCCATTAATAGAGCTGCCTCTGTGGTGTGAGGGCCATGATAGAAGATGATCTAAGAAAGCAGGCCCTGCTTTTTAAGGTACCTGAATAAATCGTAAGGTACTTGAATAAATTGCATTCATGTGAATTTTTAAAATTCAGGTCCTTGGAACTCCAGGATACGCCCAAACTCATTAGAACGAAATACTTGTTTTCCTTAGAATTTTATGCGAGAGACAAATTTCTTACGAGCCCAGTGCGTCTGCGGTGCCACGGCGAGTTTTAGCCGTCGTGACAGGCAGACAAGTCCCAGGTTCCGCACTTGCCTCTGTAATTCCCCAATAGGAGCTCCTTCAAGTCTTCTTGGAGTTCTGCAACACCTCTCTAACGTAGGCATCGGGTTGTGCGAGCGGAAGGCCACAGCGCCCCCTCCTGCTCACTGCCGACCTTGTCGTCAACAGGCATTCCACGAAGAGTACTCCAGGCTCTACCAGCTGGCCAAGGAGACGCCCACGGCCCACAGCGACCCTCGGCTCCAGCACGTGCTTGTCTACTTTTTCCAAAATGAGGCGCCCAAGAGGGTGGTGGAGCGGACCCTCCTGGAACAGTTTGCAGATAAAAATCTCAGCTACGATGAAAGGTGAGGAGGGAACCGCGCAGGCGCACCACCCACCGCTTGCTTCCGGCGCGAGCCCCTCCCACCCCTGCCGGGAAGGCCGCGCCTCTCACCGCTCTCTGACCCCGGCCCACCCAGGTCCATCAGCATCATGAAGGTGGCGCAGGCCAAGCTGCAGGAGATTGGTCCAGAGGACATGAATATGGAAGAGTACAAGGTGAAGTCTCCTCTTTAAGTGTGCTAAACAAAAACATCAACTCTTGAGGCAAAACGTAACAATTTTGTGTTATCACAGACTGACTAGCCTCCACCCGCTCCCCCCAAAACACCCACAATTGGGTGCCAATGGATAAATGAGCTCTAACCCTCAGAGTAGCCGGTTTCTTTGTTCGATTCTTCTATTGGAGTAAATTAATGCTTCCTTCCCGTTTAATACCTACTCCAGCCTTGGACCTGGGCAGTAAAATTCTTGATTCATGGTTTGGTTTCTTGTAAAATAATACTGTTGGCTAATATTTCTGTATTCCAAATGAAACTTCTGTGCATAAAAATGCACACATAACTGCAAATTTCCCAAAAAAGCAGTGTGTTAGAAGGAAAACAGTGTTCTGTGACACCTAACGGGGTCCCACTGCACCCCACTGAGCTCAAGTGCTCTTCTGAATGACTGGAACAGCCTTGTCCTTCCGTGTCCCCTGCACATTCACGGTTTTGTCAGAACCTGAGAGGCATCTGTTGAAACCAGAACTGCAGGACTTTGACAGGGGTGTTGGAAATGAGAATAATAAACTCTAAAGCTCCTGTGAAATAAATATTTCTGTTCCTCGGGAAGTAATAGCTCACTGAAAATGAAGGTCAGCAGTGGGCTTTTGTTGTAAATGTTGAACACATCATTATCAAAAAGCTTTTGTGTTTGTTGTGTTTGTGCCTGGCCATACATGCTCAATAAATATTTGTATAGAGTTTAAAACTTAGTGTGGTGGGAAGTGTAGAGAAAGTTCCTGGTGCCCATCATTGCTAACGGTAGTCATTCCTTTGCAGAAGTGGCATGAGGATTATAGTTTGTTTCGAAAGGTGTCTGTGTATCTCCTCACGGGTCTGGAACTCTACCAAAAAGGAAAGTATGTTGGCCTTTTATGTCTCTCGGAATGTTGGTCAGGGCACTGTTACCTGCTGATGGCCACCCGGGAACAGAGAGAGCCATAGCCATGTGTTCCCTCCCTTGTCCCACGTGGCAGGGCACCTCTGCTTTTCCCACTGTTTTACTAACCATCACATGTGGTTCTTCATCCTTTACGTAGTGATAGATACATTGGTGAAAAGACGTAATGGCCAGATTTTCTCTGTGATAAAGATGAACTCAGAAAATGAAGTTTAGAGTTGTCACGGACCTTAGTCAGCATGCAGTCCCCTTCTCTGGTTTAGAGTTGAAGAAAACGGAAAGCCAGGGAGGTTTCACGATTGGCCTTGGGTCTCTTGGCCAGTCTGTAGAAGGGCAGAGACTGGCTGCAGTCAGAGTATCCCACGCTGCCTCTGTCTTTAGGACAGTTGTTTTTCCATAATTGGAGCTACAGAAATTTTTGTGCTGGGGAACAGAGAGGCCTGAGCCCTAGATTTTGGAGAAAGAAGGAGCACTCAGCTGTCATTTATCCACCATTTTCTAAGGTACCAAGAGGCACTCTCCTACCTGGTATATGCCTACCAGAGCAATGCCGCCCTGCTGACCAAGGGGCCCCGCCGGGGGGTGAAGGAATCTGTCATCGCTTTGTACCGACGAAAGTGCCTTCTGGTTTGTACTGTTTGTGTAAAGCCTTATGGTTTTTATTATTTTCTTGTCTTTACCTCTGCTCCTTGAAGCCGTGAAGAAATACGACTTAAAAAACAAAATAACCTTGGGTAGGTTGTAGATTTTTCTAAACTCTTAGGAGTAGTTGTACATTGAACCAGATTATTTTAGGTCACTTTAAATGAATATAATTCTTCTTCAACCCCCAAGAGAAGCTAGGATGACAATCAGTTATCCTTTTTTCTGTGCCCTCTATGCACACCTGCATTACACGGTTTACTGCATTGCTTCTCTAGTGGATTGTGAGTTCCTTGAACACAGACCCTTTTCTTATTTCTTTTTGTGTGTTTTATTGTAAAGATTTTATTTTTTTTAAGTGATCTCCCCACCAAACGTGGGGCTCGAACTCACAACCCTGAGATTAAGAGTTACATGCTTTACCCACTGAGCCACCCCTCACAGATCCTTTTCTTATTCAGCTGTTTCTCTGTGTCTGGCACATCGTAAGACTGTAATAGATGTGTCTTGAAGAAATGCATTTTTTCTATGTTCCCTGCTAAGCTAAAAGATGAGAATTTGGTGATTTCTAAGAAACTCCTCCTCCCTCTCCCCCTTTTTTTTATGTTTATTTTTGTGAGAGAGAAACCATGAGCAGGGGAGGGGCAGAGAGAGAGGGAGACAGAGGATCTGCAGTGGGCTCCTTGCTGACAGCCCGATGCAGGGCTGAAACTCATGAGCTGTGAAATCATGATCTGAGCCAAAGTTGGACGCTTAACTCACTGAGCCACCCAGGTGCCCCGAGACTGCAGTTTTGTTTTGTTTTTTTTAAAGATACAAATTATAAGAATTGGTCCTGCTGGGGCACCTGGGTGGCTCAGTCAGTTAACTGTTTGACTCTTGATCTCAGGGTTGTGAGTTCAAGCCCCATGTTGGGCTCTGTGCTGGGCACGAAGTCTACTTAAAAAAAAAAAAAAATTAGTCCTGCTGTTCTGTTAATATCACTGTCATACAACACTGAAGATCTAACCTGGCCTGTTTTGCATTTGGCAGTCATGGGGAATGGCAGACCCATATCCCCTCTGCCTATCCAAGGGTTTATATAGTGCTCGTCCTTCAGAGATCTGTAGAGGGGTGGCTTGCCTTCTGATTGTGAGCTTGCATTTGTCTTCCTGACACCCAGCAGGATTGCCCTTCCCGGGAAGAGCTGGGCCAGCATTCCTGCCACTGCCTTGTTACTACCAGATGGAGGAGATTCAGTCATGATGTGTATTCATCTCAAGATTTTCATTTTCTGATTTATACCTTGATTTCTGTATCAGTTATAGGTTGTGGCAGGGCATTTTGAAGCTAAAAGAAGGGCCTTCTAGATTTGATGGATCTGAATTTTATTAGAGCCATGCTTTTATGTTTGAAATCACCAAATACAGTTTGCATGTCCTACTCAGCTTCTGCAGGTGGGTGGTAACAGTGAGTTGGGTTCTTTCCATCACTGGCCCTCAGCATTCAGCAGGCATCACAATGACATAGGGAGCGTTCCCTCCTTGGACTGTCAAACCAGAGGCTCTGGGGAGGGGCCCAGGGCATCAGCATGTCTTCTGCAGGTGATTGTGGTGCTCAGTGGAGATCGAGAGCCATTGAATAGGCCTTTTAGTCGAAGCATGTGTTAAGCAAGACCTGGACTTGTAAGTTTAGGTAAGTGGGTCACAGACTTTGCTACATTAGAATCGCCTTGGGAGCTTTTAAAAATCCCAGTGCCCCAGTCACCTGCATACCAGTCAAATCAGCGTATCTAGGATGGGGCATCAGTAGTTTTTAAAATTCCCGGGAAATTCCAATATGCAGTAAAGTTTGGGAATCATTTGTTTAGGCTCTTCTAAAATAGGTATTTATCCTTTTCAGACACCCCTCCCCCACTCTGCCTTTTATCTATAGGAGCTGAATGCCAAGGCAGCTTCTCTCTTTGAAACAAATGACGACCACTCTGTAACAGAGGGCATTAATGTGATGAATGAGCTGATCATTCCCTGCATTCACCTTATCATTAATAATGACATCTCCAAGGATGACCTACATGCCATTGAGATCATGAGAAACCATTGGTGCTCTTACCTTGGACAAGATATTGCGGGTATGTTGTTGTTAGCACTTGGAATAAATTATTTCTTCTTTTTTTTTTTTTTTAAAGTTTATTTATTTATTTTGAGAGAGACAGAGAGAGTGCAAACAGGGCAGGGCAGAGAGAGAGGGAGAGTCTCAAGCAGGCTTCTTGCTGTCAGTATAGAGCCCCATGCAGGGCTTGAACTCCCACAACTGTGAGATCATGACCTGAGCCCAGATCAAGAGTCGGACACTCACTGACTGAGCCACCCAAGCGCCCCCTCACTTGCAATAATTTCTAAGGCTCTTGAGACTTTTAGAAATTACAGTGCTTTTACTCAATAGCACTGGTTATCAAACCTTTTTAAAGGATTATTAAAACATCGAAGTTGGTTGGAAGTGGCTCTGCTCTACTGAAACAAGGGACAGGATCCTAGGCCTCTGTCCCTCTTAACCTTCCTTCACCTCCTCTGTGGCTGCTGAAGACTTCACAAACAGCCCAGAAGTCCTGTTAAAAAATTTTCTCCTCTCCAGGGATGTCAGACTTCCATTACTTCTTCATCTGTCAAAATCTGAAGTCTAATTTTATAGTTTAAAAATCAAAATGTTTATGCACTTTGATTACCTGATGGTGCCGTAACTCAATTTTCCTGTGACTAGAAGTTGTAAGACAGAACACCCACTATTAACTGTGATGCCCTTGAGATTAGTAGGATAGCAAATGAAATAGTCTTGCTTGTCCAAAGCATTTTGGAGAGGGGAGCTTAAAACTAGTCATTTTTAGGTGAGTTTGGTAGACTTAGAAAGTTGGTATGGGGGCGCCTGGGTGGCTCAGTCGGTTGGGCGTCCGACTTCGGCTCAGGTCGTGATCTCGCGGTCCGTGAGTTCAAGCCCCGCGTCAGTCTCTGTGCTGACTGCTCAGAGCCTGGAGCCTGTTTCGGATTCTGTGTCTCCCTCTCTCTCTGACCCTCCCCCATTCATGCTCTGTCTCTCTCTGTCTCAAAAATGAATAAACGTTTAAAAAAAAAAAAAAAAAAGAAAGCAAGTTGGTATGTATTCTAATATGAAGCCTCTTGGTTAGTTTCTCACTGATGTAAAGATATTCTATTGACTTATTAAAGTGTTTACATTTACAGTATTAATATGAATTTCCTTTTAATGTCTTGGGTTTTTCTTTAGACTATGTCTATATGTGTGTGTGTGTGTGTGTGTGTGTGTGTGTGTGTGTGATATATACCTTTACTTAATGCCATGTGTGCACATTGGTATGCTTTAATCATCGAAAGAAAATACACCATTCTATTTATGGTAGAGAGTATCCTATCCAGTTTTTCAAATTTTAAAAGGATGGTAGATAAGAAGGCCTGCCAGGGAAATGAATAGGTAGTGTTATCCTGGCACACATCATATGGCCTAAAGCAGTGACCTAACTCTTTGGTTTATCTGGCAAGTAGTCTTTGCTCCTGGCTTGGCTTAAAGGAATTGTTATTTGTTGTTAGCTGGCCAGCACAATGCAGTGACCTTCGAGGCTGGGTGATGGATGGGCTCTGTGGAAGACCTTCCCATATAGTTGCAGACTTAACTAGTTTTTACTCAGCGATCTGTTTAGCTGTATATGTAACCATCTGCTTTCCCTCCACAGAAAATCTACAGCTGTGCTTAGGGGAGTTCCTACCCAGGCTTCTCGATCCTTCTGCGGAAATCATTGTCTTGAAGGAGCCTCCAACTATTCGACCCAATTCTCCCTATGACCTTTGTAGCCGATTTGCAGCTGTCATGGAGTCAATTCAGGGGGTGTCAACTGTGACAGTGAAGTAAGCCCCCACATGTTCAAGGCCCACTTTGGTCCGTGGCTGCCTGCCTGTTGCACAGAAGTCTGTCATCACAGTGTTTGCCCTGGGGAAGGAATTAGGTGGGAAAGTAAGATTCAGATCCAGCCCCCAACCATGCTCTGCGTGTAAAGAAGGATTGAAAATAAAATTGCACTTTTTAGGTACAGAATCATAAAAGCAATTTCATCACAAAAGACAAGAACCATTGTATTAAGGTACCGAATTACGTCACAAGACCTGAAATGCCTCTCGTACCTACACGCGTGTTCGAATGCTCGAGCTTTTTTGTAACTCTCTTGCCACTTTTAAAATTATCCTGCAGGCATAAATATTTTTGACAGTGGAATAGAAGGGTGATCCATCAGAACCTGAACCAGATGAACAGCTACTAGTTATTTTATCAAATACAGATGACATTTCAAAGTTCTAAATGGCAAGAGATGAGAGCTCTGAGCCTCGCCCGTCTCTTGATGGGAGAAGACAAAATGCATTGCTAATGAACTACCGCCCTTCACGTGTGGGTAGAAACCTAAGGGCACGTGGCAGCAAGGGCTGCAAAGTCAAAAGAAAGCTGCCTTTCCTTTCTTCTCTCTCTCTCTCTCATTTTATATTTTTTAAATAAACCAGAAAACCTCATACTCAGTCCCGAGTGAAAGAAAGGAAAGCAGTAAGGACCTTAGACTGAACGGCGTTGTGAACCGTCACTAAGACAGGAGAGCATTGGGATTTCAGTAAAAGCTTCTGGCATCCGAAAACTGTCAACAGCAGGTGTCTGAGGCCGCTGCTGGCCCCAAAGAACGTTTGGATGCCCCTCCCCTTTTGTGCTCCAAAAAAAAAATAAAGGATGAGGGTTTGTAAAAAGAAAAAAAAAGAATATATATATGTATATGTAGAGAGAGAACTATCCCCTGTTGACCGTTTTTAAAAGGCTCCAGATTGGATATTGTGTTTTAACCAAATTTTAACGTTAATGAGGGAATAGTGGGCGGGAAGAACACTCGATACAACTATGCAGATTTTATAAATGTGCAATAAAAGTATCTGTTGTACCTTTGGTGTCCAGGATGGCCTTCATTTAAGCACACATTTTCTGGAAGTCCGTGAACTCAGTAAGCATTTGTCACGTTCCAGTTTTTCTTCTTTAAAAAAAAAAGGTTCTTTTTAATGTTTGTATTTTATTTTTGAGGCAGAGACAGAGCAGGATCTGGGGAGGGACAGAGAGAGAGGGAGGCACAGAATCTGAAGGAGGCTCCAGGCTCCGAGCTGTCAGCACAGAACCCAAAGCGGGGCTTGAACTCGTCAACCGTGAGATCACAGCCTGAGCCGAAGTTGGACGCTTAACCGACTGAGCCACCCAGGTGCTTCATTTTTTTCTTCTTTAAAAGAAAAAAAAAGCAGATGAAAGGGTTGAGAATCTTGCGGATTCTTGAGCAGCCCCTAGTGGTGGCTGGTGTCCCACACCCCCTTTGCTAGCACTGCACAAAGTGTATCTACTTTGTAATTTAGAAGGCAAAAAAATTATTCACTTAGGGGTGCCTGGGTGGCTCGGTCGGTTGGGCGTCCAACTTCGGCTTGGGTCATGATCTCACCGTCTGTGAGTTCGAGCCCCGCGTCGGGCTCTGTGCTGACAGCTCAGAGCCTGGAGCCTGTTTCAGATTCTATGTCTCCCTCTCTCTCTGCTCCTCCCCAGTTCATGCTCTGTCTCTCTCTGTCTCAAAAATAAATAAAAGTTAAAAAAAAAAAATTAAAAAAAAAGACATTTAAAAAAAAATTCGTTTAAAACCGACCTTCTTACATTTTGACTAAATTAACAGTAGGCAGTCCTTTACAGAATTTCAGAGCTGTGTTTGTGTTTCAGAGCTCAATGCGAGGATCGTGGTTTCATGGGAAATTGATCCGTCTTCTTACCCTTTAATTTGCTTCACTGTTTAAAATTCTGGGGGCCACCGTTTGCTGTTCACTTTTTTTTTAATTTTTTTTTTAATGTTTATTTTTGAGACAGAGAGAGACAGCGTGAATGGGGGAGGGGCAGAGAGAGAGGGAGACACAGAATTGGGAAGCAGGCTCCAGGCTCTGAGCCATCAGCCCAGAGCCTGACGTGGGGCTCGAACTCACGGACTGTGAGATCGTGACCTGAGCCGGAGTCGGACGCTCAACCGACTGAGCCACCCAGGCGCCCCTGCTGTTCACTTTTTAATCTCTGTCATCATTGAGCCCTGTGCCCAGTTGTATTATTTCACTTTCTGTAACGGCCCTGGGATGATGACAGGGACTGGTCTGTCTAAGGTCATAGATGTTTTAGGCACTGGAGCCAGGACACGAACCTTTGGCAGTCTCACTGCATAGCCTGTGCTTTGAACAACCATTCAACTGTCCTTGGCGGTCTTGTAAAAATCTTTTGGTTTGTACCTTTCCACATGTGCTACCTTCTGGTCAGTTCTTGGGAATCTATAATCGACCAAGACAGGAACAGATGGACATTTGTATGTTTGGTGTGGGGTACTTTCTGTCATTTGGAGCCACCCAAACCACCCAGTGGAGTGCTGAGGAGTAATGTCTTTTAATTCACTTTCACTGGGTGCTTTGGGTACAGCCTGGTTTCTTAAGGGGTCCACAAACTGCCTCAGGCCAAGAATGGTTTTCACATGTTTAAAGGATTGTGAAAAAGCAGGACGAGGGCCAGGAAGGTGGTGGGAGGAGAGAGGGAAGAAATGTATTTGACCCTTACCCAAAACGATTTAAGGGTTTGGTCAGGGCACTTGACCTCAGCTTAAATTCCCTTGAGACTGGGTTTAGGCTTTCTTTGGCTAGCTGGAATTGCAGCCCTCCTCTGCTCGCATTTGTTAGCTCCTTTCAGAACTCCAAGGTGTATGAACTCATTTTTATCCTACCTGCTTCAAGAGAGAAGCGTGAAGTACGTACATAGAATACTTGAAGTAATGAATGAACCAGAGGCAAGGACTGAATGAAGGGCTGGGGTAGAGCAGAGATGGGATAGAAGGAATGATGCATTGTAGCAGTAGTTTATCCATTTTCATTGCTTGGTTTACTGTATTTCTTTGCATGACCCTATCTTGCAGTTTATTCTGCTAGTTGTCGTTTTGGTTTCCAGGTTTTGGCTACTATCTAACACTGCCAGGAGCATGCATGGGCATGTATTTCCATGCACGCACGAATGCAATTCTGTTGGTATGGACTGTGAGTGGAATTACTGGGCCACAGGGCATGTGGGTCACAAAGGGTCACAGGGATAGATGGCTACGTCTTTATTAGGCACTGTCCCACAAGTTCCCAAAGCCATTATGCCAACTGAAACTCCCGTGGTAGTTGGTGAGCTCCTGTTACCCTGTATCCTTGTCAAGATTTGGTTTTGTTAGTATTTTTAATTATAGCCTTCATGGTAGATGTGCGATACTGTTTTAATTTGCCCTTTGCACACTAACGATGTTGAGCATCTCTTTACATGCTTATTGGCCTTTGGCTATTTTGTGCAATACCTAGTTAAGTCTCTTGCCTCCTTGTTTTGTTGGATTTACTGTCTTGCTAACGTATTGATGTGTAAGAACTGTAAAAAAAGATACCCAGTTATGGAAACTTTTTATATGCATTGCATATATCTTCTGCCACTCTGGTTTTTCGCTCCTGATGGCTTGATGAAAACAAATTTTTATACTGTTAACATTGTCCAATTTACTAGTCTTTCCCTTCACGATTAGTTAACGGTATTGTGCCCTGTTGAGGAAATCATTATGTCATGAAGACATTCTGTGTTATCTCCCAGAAGTTTTGCTGTTTGACCTTTCCCAGTTAGCTGACTGACCCCAGTAGCTTTCACTGTGTTTTTCCCAGTACTGTGCCTTTGTCATAAACCACGGGTCTATGTAGGGTTCTGTTTCTGGGCTCTTTTACCTGTTCCATTGGTACGTTTGTCTACTCGTAGCAATATCACACTGTCTTAATTAGTGTAGCTTTATGAATCTTGATTTCCAGTACAATAAATCATCCAGTTTTGAACGTCCTAAGATCATCTTGTTTATTCTTAATCTTTTGTATTGCCATATACATTTTAGAATCAGTTTGTCAGTTTCACACATGCAGATTTCCAGGGATTTTGATTAGGTTTACAGTGACTATAGATAATTTGGAATTGACATCTTCTAATCTATGAACATTGTTTATCCTGCTTATGTAGGTTTTCTTTAATTTCTGTATAAAGTTCTTTCGTATTTTCCATAAATTGATTCCTAGATCTTTGATGTTTTTCAAGGTATTGTAAGTGTTGTCATTTTTGGAATTACATTTTTAATTGTTTTGTTGCTGGCATCTAAAAACAAATCGATGTTTTTGTGCTTGCTTCAGCAGCACATATACTAAAATTAGAACAATACCGAAATTAGCACGGCCTCTGCACAAGGATGACACCCAAATTTGAGAAAGAAATTGATATTTTTATATCTACTCTGTGTCTAATGACATTGATAAGTTCAGTTGCTGATTCTAATAGTTGATCAGTAATTTTTTGTAAAGATTTTTTTTTCTGTGAACAGTTATATTGTCTGTGAATGATGGCTTTTATTTCTTTATTTCAGGTCCTTGCAACATTTATTTTTCTTGCCTGATCACACTTACTAAGACCTCTGGTACAATCCTGAATAGAAGTGGTGATACTGGGCATCTTTGTCCCCTAATATCAGGGGGGAAAGTTTTCAATATTTCATCATTAAGTATGCTGTAGGCTTTTTGTAAATTCCATTTACTAGGTAAAGAAAGATTCCTTCTATTCCTGTTTTGCAAAGAGTTTTTTAAAAAATTATGAATGGCTGTTGAAATTTATCAAATGTTTTTTTCTAGATCTATTGGAATGATTACGTGGGTCTTTTCCTTTATTCTGTTCATGTGTGAATTATGTTTATTTACTTGAAGTGTTAAACCATGTGTTGCCAGAAGACACTGATCATATTTTCATATGTACATGGAATTTTTCATATTTTGTTAAGGATTTTTGCATGTATGTTCATGAGAAAAACTGGCCTTTACTTTTCTTATTACATTCTTGTCAGGGTTTTAGTATCAAGATTATTCTGGCCTTATTGAATGAATTGGGAAATGCTCTCTCATCTGAGATCGTCTGAGCTTAGAATTACATGTTTTTGTAGGCGTGCTTTTCATTATGGTAAAGCAGTGTTTTTGATACCTACAGCATTTTTGGATTTTTTGGGTTACTTCTTCTTGTGTGAATTTTGGAAAATTGTTAGAAATTTGTCCTGTTTCATCTAAAATTTTCTATTTTACTGGCAGAAAGTTCATAATACCTCATGATTTTCCTTCCTTCCTCCACTTTCCTCTCTTTCTTTTTCTTTCTTTCCTTCCTTCCTTTCCTTCCTTCCTTCCCTTCTTTCCTTCCTTCCTCCCTTCCTGGGATCTATGATGTTCTAGTGATGCTGAAACTGGGTGATGTGTATTTTTTTTCTGGTCACTATTTTCAGGGGTTTATTAGGTCTTTTCAAGGAACTATATTTTGCTTTTGTTTACATTTCTTTTTTGTTTCGGTTTCTGGTGAGGGGAGGTCTGCTTTTTTTTTTAATTTTTTTTTTTTAACGTTTATTTATTTTTGAGACAGAGAGACAGAGCATGAATGGGGGAGGGGCAGAGAGAGAGGGAGACACAGAATCGGAAGCAGGCTCCAGGCTCTGAGCCATCAGCCCAGAGCCCAACTCGGGGCTCGAACTCCCGGACCGTGAGATCCGTGAGATCGTGACCTGAGCTGAAGTCGGAGGCTTAACCGACTGAGCCACCCAGGCGCCCCGAGGGGGGTCTGCTTTTTTAATGGAAAGCTCTTCAGCAGTGGTTCTTAACCTTGGCTGCCAGTCCAGGATCAGCCGTGTCACAGTAAAACAACAGCAGCTGGCCTTCAACCCTGCAGATCCTGACTTGTTAGATTTGGGCTGGGACCCCGTTACTTGTGCTTAGAAGGGCATCACAGGTGATTCTGATGTACAGGCACAGCTGAGAGCCACTCCTTCAAAGAACATCTGTGCCTGCTAAGGAAGTGGCTTTTACATTGTCGCCCACACCCCGAATTCTTTGGTCTTACAAAAAAAGCTCTAGAACCTCCTTCAGTGAGAGTTTACAGGCTTTCATGTTTTCTGGATGAATGTGTTTTGGCACTCCTCATGTTGAACTCGACTCTGATAGAGATATTGAAAATATAGTTCTTGTAATTCACCTTCCTTTTAATTCCCATAAACACATCAGTTCCCTAAAGTTTGCTCGTAGGCTCAGCTTCTCAGCTATTTGGTCATTACAGTACTTTTTTCTGAACCTTGAAAAAAAAATTTCCCGCATTCTTCCTAAGTTGTTGGACAATAAACTGAACTATTAATCTACTGCAAGGAAGAGTAGAACTGGCTTAAGAGATTTTCAGGACCGTTTCCATGTCTTCCTCCTTTCAACACTGTGGCTTGCTACACTGCCCATCAGGCTGTTCAAAGGTTATGATGACCTCTCGACCTCCTGTGGACCATTTATAGGCAGGTGAATGGGTACTACAGGACAGAGACCTGGTGTCTCCCCTTGTCAAAAATAAGATAATAAGCCTGATTGCTCCTGTTACATCAGGTGGACCAGAAACTGTGATGATAAGCAACGAACAGGAATATTAACTTTGAGTAGGAATAGAGGCTAGACCTTCCATAGAATGTAGGCGACTTGGAATTGATAGGTCGGCACGAAAGTGGTGCCCAGGAACCAACAGTAGTCATTCTTCAAAACTGAATGTATGTTGGTCCCAGTGCTAAAGCAGACATGGAAGGGTGGCCCGTTTTCTGTCTAGAGTCCTGATGGTGGGCTAGATGTGTCCTTGCATGCCAAAGACGGTCTTCTGAAGGTGGCATGCAGGTTTTAATAGCAAGAACAGAATTCCCAGTGATGGCCAGAAAGTAGCATCGTCGTTCACTAAGTCACCCTGACTATCCCTGCATAAGTAATACCCGGATTTCCTCCACGAGTTGCACAGGTTTCCAGCTTTCCTGACTCACAAATCACGGCAGAATCGGTGTCTCTTCTAAGAAGATGTTTCATGGAAAGAATATTGACACTGGAATCTGACACACCTGAGCTCAAATACTGGCTGAACGTGTTTTCCTGGTCTGTGAAACAGGAAAATACTTACCTCGTAGTTAATGTTTTAAGAGTCAAGGACAAAATAGATGTAGCAGTGACTCAGTGTGAGCAGAGCCCTGGATGCAGTTCTCATGGGGAAACTTGTCACAGGATGAGAATTTTAAGGGCTGGCCAGACCTGTGCAGGGCTCACAGGTCGGTTCTAAATAATTGGGGCGTACGTAGATATCCAGAGGGTTATGGGTCTCTGGCAAGTGGAAGTGTTCATATTGGCCAATCGGACTGGCAGAGAGAAATGTTGAAGGGATCGGACCTCATGCTGGTTAGAAACATTACAGCGTCTTCTGCCTGATTCTTCTCCTGTTTTAGATACATTTTTTTTCTTTAATTGTGCTATGGAAAAGCTTGAGCCTGGTAAAGTACAGGGAGTCAATAGTTTTCTTTTTGGTTCCATTGCCACCTTCCATTATGATCCTATGGATCCCGTTTCCCTGCCCCTGACAGCATCTCAGGAAGATTGCATAGCTGTACTGTCATGTGGGAGCCTTAAAACAAAGATTTGCATGTATTGCAGAGTCTAGACCCATCTAGACCAGTTCGGTCATTCGTTTTTTGGGCACTTCTCCCCTCACCTTAGTCCAGGCCTTGGCCTGATGGTCAGGAGCTAGCAGTAAGGAAGGGGCCACAGGATGTTGTTCCTCTCCCCCCTGCTCTGTGCCTCTCCTCACCCCCAACTCCTGGCTCCCCTAGAGCCTGAGGGAGGAGGCTTTATAGGAGAAGGCAAGGGATGTTGTCTACTTTAAAAAACAAACAAAAAACAGTAATATTCTACTGGTTCTCAAATGTCCTTTGTTAGGTCAGGAATGCAATTACTAGCTCTTGTGTGAGGTATTTTATGTGTTCTCCAGACAACCCTGTAGAAACCTCCGCACTGTCCTTTGATGTGGCTTTTGGACTTCCTGGCTGACTTACAGACCTTCTAAGCTCTTGGTTAAGTCATTCGCCCCTCCCAGCAGTGCTCTGGGACAGTGTCACCCAGACTGGCTCCCCTGCATCCACTTGGGCTGTGGAAAGCTCACCACCCGCCCCACAGAGGCCAAGTGCAGGTGCTGCCGTCATGCCCCGCTCCGGCCAGCCTCCTGATTCAGACTGCCCTCACTGGGTACCAGGCACCCTTCTCTGTGCCTCTGCAACACAGGTCAGGTTTTCTCAACTTTCTTGGGCACCATCCTGAGGGCAGCAGGCATGGGCCTATACAGCTTCCGCAGCTCAGCAGGGGTGGGGTGGGTGTGTTTCAGGTACTGTCTGCCCTGCTAGAAACAACTCCCATCTCTGCATGGTTCTCTCGAGGTCCATCTCCACCCTGTTCTCACATGGAAGGGTTGAGAACATCACCATACCCGCCCCCCACCAACTGTTAAGAATTCCCTTCCAGGAATCCACCTAATGAATCTGTGTGCTTCATTTATATAGGCTGTTGGGTCTGGCGCTGGCCAGCTTGGCCCTTTCTTGGAAGCAGTGTTTTAGCCCCTGTCTTTAGAATTGGGGGCATGTAGCACCCATGGGACTTGACTTTGAGGCTTTGTTAAAAATTCTGAGCAACAGAGAAGTCTAATCTACATTCTATAAATGTGGATGAGGGGAGCCTGGGTGGCGCAGTCGGTTAAGCGTCCGACTTCAGCCAGGTCACAATCTCGCGGTCCGTGAGTTCGAGCCCCGCGTCAGGCTCTGGGCTGATGGCTCGGAGCCTGGAGCCTGTTTCCGATTCTGTGTCTCCCTCTCTCTCTGCCCCTCCCCCGTTCATGCTCTGTCTCTCTCTGTCCCAAAAATAAATAAATAAATAAAAACGTTGAAAAAAAAATTAAAAAAAATAAAAATAAAAATAAAAAAAATAAAAAAATAAATGTGGATGAAATAGCAAGAATGGCTTAAAAAATAAGTCCATCAATCAGTAGAGTGGAAAGTGACCTCCAGCTTCTTTGGTTCTATGTTTGAGGCCAGTGACTACAAACATTTTCCTAACTCTGAGTGTCCTTTGTTCTCATCCTGGCTGCTAAGACACATCTCCTGTCCAGAAACTCATGAAACTACTTCTGACTTCTCTCCCATCCCTAAATGTGTCTAACCCACGTTGGCTTCCCTTAGGACTTCTTCCTCTAGAGTCTTGGAGTCTTGGAGGCCCAGAAGGGTAACAGATGGGTATTAAAAAATATTTTTTTTTAACGTTTATTTTTTTTGAAGGAGAGAGAGAGAGAGTGTGTGAGCAGGGGAGGGGCAGAGGGGAGGGAGACACAGAATCCGAAGTAGGCTCCAGGCTCTGAGCTGTCAGCACAGAGCCTGCTGTGGGGCTCAAACCCACGAGCTGTGAGATCATGACCTGAGCTAAAGTCAGATGCTTAACTGACTGAGCCCCAGATGAGTATTTTAATAGGGACCTTCTGGAATGCCTTGTCTGCTGATGGCGAGGTTTTCAGACCCAAAGGCAGGCTGATGGGGAGGATGGCACTGAGGCATCAAATCTGGTGAGTCCCTGAGTTTCTTTCTTACGGTGTGTGCACATAATAAAAGCTTGTGACTTGAAATTCCGATTGACTGGTGTCCTTTGCTGTTTCTAATACACATGACAACACACCTCTCCATGTGTAGCTACAATAAAGAAGTGTTTTTCATGTTAGAATAATTTGCTGCAAGGCTTCATGAGAAAAGGCTGAGTTGAAGCCAAGACTTAATTAGTTCTATTTTTATCTCTCATTATTTTCCCTACAAAG
Source organism: Panthera uncia (assembly GCF_023721935.1). Taxonomy (NCBI): domain Eukaryota; kingdom Metazoa; phylum Chordata; class Mammalia; order Carnivora; family Felidae; genus Panthera; species Panthera uncia. The sequence goes on from NC_064808.1 coordinate 99,795,482, forward strand.
TAGGTAGATGAAAACAGTGGCAGTTTTAAGTGAAAAGCATCTTCTTCCTCTAAAAGTGGATTCACATCCCTGTCTGGGAATGACATGCTGTTGATTATTTGGGAATCAATCAACAATTCTCATCCCCATTTAAAAAATGCTGCTGTGTCCTTTATAGGGAAAGTTAGGAAGACAAAATATTTTCTTAAAAAATATTTAGCGTGTGTGGTGTGTGTGTGTGTGTGTGTGTGTGTGTGTGTGTGTGTGTGTGTTTCCGTTGGAGGACATGATCACACGCTGGTGACAAATATCCCATTAGCACCTGCAAACATGGGATTGGGACAAAGGCTGGGAGCCACCAGAAGGAACAGGTGAGCCACCTGGCAGTAAAAGCCCTATGTTTAGGCCTCAACAAAAGCACAAAGGACAAGATTTTTCTTTGTAGTTCTGTGGTTTTTCCTTCTGCTTCATTGCTAATTTTTCCCTTGGTCTGGTGGGTTATCTCAGCAATCCAACTTTAAGAAGCAACAGGATGGGGTGAAGAAAGACTGCCCTGATGTTGAAGCCCTGGGTTCAAGTCCTGACCAGCTAATTACTCGCCATGGGCATGTTGCCTAAATTTTCTGGATCTCAGTTTCCTCATTAGCAAACCAAATAATATCTGCTCTCCCAACCTCCAAAAAACCTCTCAAGATGTGTTTAATAATACTACCAAGATACGTGGAAGTGTTTTGTAAACTCTTACTCCCTACACAATCGTGTGATCAGGGAAACTGTGTGGGGGTGAGGTGTTAGAGGAGAGGGAGCAGGTACAGCTGTGGTCACCTGGGGGCTGAGTTCCAACTCTTGGCCACATGCGTGGCTTCCTGTGGTCCTGAAGGTAGAGACAGTGTCCCATAATATGACCTGTAGGCTCTGCAAGTCTGGCTGCTTCCTACCTCACTTGCCTTGCCTTCTACATTTTTCCTTCTCCAACCAGAACTGCTGTCCATCCTTCAGCTTTTACCCAATTATTGCTTCTTTAGGGTATCCATGCGGGACTCCCCGGCTAGGCTACAATTTCTCCTGTTGCGTGATCTTATAGAAGCACATGCCTTTCCAAATTTGTAAGGGTTGTTGTGGTTACCATTTCCCTTTAAGTGATTTCATATTAGTATTTGTCTCCCCTATTTGCCTATACGAGGGGCAGGGATAAATTTTGTCTTTTACCTTTTTTATTCCTGGTTCCTAGCACAATGCCAAGGATATGGTAGGTGCTCCGTGCATATCTGTTAAATGACTGAATAAATGACCAGATGGATGAATGAAGAGATGGATGCATCTTGTACATCCTGTAAAGATCCAAGGATAACTCGTGGATATTTGAGCCTCACCCCTGAGTGGTCAGCTCTGTCTTCCCAGCATGAAGTTAAGAAATAGTGTGAATGAGTAGTTGGGTGAACAACTTTGCCCAGGACTGGGCACTTTCAGTGCTAAAGCTAGGAGAGTCCCAGGCAAACCAGGGCAAATTGATTACCCCAGAGTGGCTGTGCCAAAGATCTACCCAATGTGGGCATGTACGTGGACGGAATTATCAGCTTCTCAGCAATGTCTTTCACTTCCACCATATGCAAAATCACGTTATAAATCCTTCAAAATGGAACCCAAATGTCAGCTGAGCTACCCAGGCTGTGGCTAAAATAAAGTCCCCTTAACAACAATGATCTGGGTGCCTTTGCTTCTCCCACCTGCACTGGCAGGCCCTCAACCTGATACCCCACCTCAGGTTGGTGAAATTGGTATTGGAACCATACAAAGCCAGAATATAACTGGTGCAAACTGCCCTTTTATGCTCAGAAATGTATTTACCTAGGAGTCATTTGGATTTGTGTACATCGACTGGACATTCACAAAAGGACACGTATAAAAGGGAAAGGAGCTTTCTGGAGAAACCATGACTCCCAGAGAACACCCCACTCTGGGTAAGAAGGTAAACGTTGACGGGCATTAAGGGGGCCCTTTTTGGGATGAGCACTGGGTGTCATATGTAAGAGATGAATCACTGGGTTCTACTCCTGAAGCCAAGACTACACCGTATGGTAACTAACTTGAAAATAAATTAGGGGAGCCTGGGTGGCTCAGTCGGTTAAGCGTCTGACTTCGGCTCAGGTCATGATCTCGTGGTCCGTGAGTTCGAGCCCCGCGTCGGGCTCTGTGCTGACAGCTCAGAGCCTGGAGCCTGTTTCAGATTCTGTGTCTCCCTCTCTCTCTGCCCCTCCCCTGTTCACGCTCTGTCTCTCTCTGTCTCAAAAATAAATAAACGTTAATAAAAAAAAAAATTAAAAAAGAAAATAAATTAAAAAAAAAAAAAAAGAAGTTGCTGGAGATGACGTTGCACCTGGGCTGACTCATGTCCTCAGGAAAACAAACCGACAAACCCCGTGTTATTTTTCTGAGGAGGGAACTGTGCTGGGCTATGCCAGCAAACTTGTTTATACTTGTGTTGGGGTGTGTGTGTGTGTGTGTGTGTGTGTGTGTGTGTTCTTGCTTGAGCAGCGGCTATCAAGAAGCCAGGGCCATTTTGTCCAGAATGGGAGGCGTCTGAGCACAAGCAGCCCCAGAGCTGAGCAGGCAAAGTGCAGCACCAGCGCTGGGGAGCGGGGTCTCAGTTTTGCAAGCAATCCCGCATGCCTCTGAGCTTGGGGAAGTGACCTCTTTGCGGACACTGGGAGTGAGCACCTTTGGTTATTCTTCTGCAGGAATCGTGGACTCTTTAGACTGAGTAGGGGAGCGGGGGTGGGGGCTGTAGATGGCAGTGAGAGGAACAGGTGCAGGGTGCTTTCAGCCGACAGACAGGTTTATGGGTAAGCTTGAGGCTCTTCCTTGAGGACTTGCACGAATGCCTGAGGAAGACCTGAGGTGGGTAATGAGGCTGAGGGCCTGCCAGTGGAGGTGGGACAAGCAAAGGCACCCAGGTCGTTGTGAAGGGGACTTTATTTGTAACCACAACTTGGGTAGCTCGGCTGACATTTGGGTTCCGTTTTGAAGGATTTATAACGTGATTTTGCATATGGTGGAAGTGGAAGACATTGCTGAGAAGCTGATAATTCCGTCCACGTACATGCCCACATTGGGTAGATTTTAGGCACAGCCACTCTGGGGTAATCAATTTGCCCTGGTTTGCCTGGGACTCTCCTAGCTTTAGCACTGAAAGTGCCCAGTCCCGGGCAAACCAGAATAGTTGTTCACCCAACTACTCATTCACACTATTTCTTAACTTCACACTGAGAAGACAGAGCTGACCGCTCACAGCCCCATAACGTAGCAGAAACAAGAGTATGTCTTCCTCTGGGATATTAAGAATCCTCAAAACTGGGGCACCTGGGTGGCTCAGTCGGTTAAGCGTCCGACTTCAGCTCAGGTCACGATCTTGAAAGAGCAGACCCAGGCTGGCTGACTAGTGACTATGTCCCCGACATGGCGGCAGAAAGAAGTTCCCGCTCAAACCTCAGACCACGCATCCCCCCCTTGAGTAACTTATGTTTTCTAAGAAAGCAGGCTACCGATTGATGCATTCTTCCGAAGTCTGAGGTGGGAGGAAGGGGAGTGTGAGAGGCATGGAAAGTGTGAGTAGAAGAGGGAGGGCTTCTCTCAGAGGCCAGAGGCAGGAGCCCTCAACCTTGTCCAGGCTTAGAATGACCTGAGAGCATTTTAATAACTGACCCCTCCCCAAACCAATTAAATCAGAGTCTCTGGGGATGGTGTTTGGTGCTAGGTATTTATATAGCACAGCAAGGCTGACAGCCAATGGTTAATAGGTGACCAGTGAGAAACGTTCTGTATACACTGAGGCCAAACATGTTAACCTCAGACACAGTGGTTCTTAAACTTCAGGTGCATCAGAATCTCCTGGAAGACTTATTCAAACACAGATTGCTGAGCCCCACCCCCAGAGTTTCTGATTCAGTGGGTCTGTGACCACCAGGCCCAACATTTGCATTTTTTTTTTTATTTTTTATTTTTTATTTTTTATTTTAACGTTTTTTATTTATTTTTGGGACAGAGAGAGACAGAGCATGAATGGGGGAGGGGCAGAGAGAGAGGGAGACACAGAATCGGAAACAGGCTCCAGGCTCCGAGCCATCAGCCCAGAGCCTGACGCGGGGCTCGAACTCACAGACCGCGAGATCGTGACCTGGCTGAAGTCGGACGCTCAACCGACTGCGCCACCCAGGCGCCCCAACATTTGCATTTTTAACAAGTTCCAGGTGATGCTGATAATTGCTGACCTGGGACCACACTTTGGCAGCCAATCGGCTGAGGCCACGACCCTTCCCCAGCCAATCGGCTAAGGCCATGATCCCTATAAAACCTTTGTGCTTTTGAAACCCGCTCTCTCTCTCTCCAGTATCTCACCACTGCGTCAGTGCAGGTAGGGGATTGAGCTCGACCTATCTCGAATAAAGGCTCTTTGCTTTTGCATCGGACTCGGCTCCCTGGTGGTCTTTGGGGATCACGAATTCTGGGCATAACAATCTCATGTTTTGTGGGTTCCAGCCCCTCATCGGGCTCTGCACTGACAATCTGGAGCCTGCTTAGGATTCTCTCTGCCCCTCCCTAGCTCGTGCACTCTCTCTCCTTCAAAAGAAATAAACTTAAAAAAAAAAAAAAGGAATCTACAAAATCACGAAGATATATTGTGAAGCTCCCCTTCAAATTGTGTGCCAGAGGCAGAAAATGAACACAAACAAGGAAGCTTCCTATCTTAAGAGGCTATCCTGGGCCAATAATTCATTTTCATTTGCCAAGGCATATTCTCTAGCATTTCTATTTATATCTGCAGTGGCTATTCACACTAGATTTTCTATGATGGAGCCAATTTTGCAATATATTTTCCTTAGTAATGAATCAAGTACATAATGTTATGAGTTTAAAAGCGTATTATACAAGTAAAATCTAAGTCAGAAACATGTTTGCTAGAAAACTATGCCTTGATTTTTCATTCTCAAATTAGGATCACTATATCACCATGATAGTCAAATCCTTATCAAGTTGGGACAGCGACTACCACCCCCAAATGAGGAAAATATATAGAAGGTGGTAAAGAATAAGGAAGGGAAAGGGTTCTACTGACATTCCTTTATTCCGGAGATTCCTTGGCAGAAGCAGGTCCTAGATGAACAGGTTCCTAGGTCTTGGTGTCAGATAGAAGGAGTCATTGGACTCATTTGCTGGGGCACAGAACGGCGGGGCTCTAGGGCCAGCCATCTGGAGAGAGGACACGTCTTCTTTTCCCAGACAGGCTGAGAAGATGAGGAGTAACCCACCAAGGGCCAGGAAAATACCAGCAGCCCAGCCCAGGTAGAGGGCATCTCCAAACTCCCAGCGAGGCACAATCTCAGGGATGCTGTTATCCCGGAAGTCTTGGATCGTGGCGTAGGCTACCCAGGAGACTGGAAAGAGGGTAGTGGCTGAAGCAGATGTTTCCAAAGTCCCTCCCAGGAGGCAAAGCCGCCTCTTAAATACCCATCTGATCCTGTGAAACTGGAAGCATTCGGACCCACAGCCAGAGAGCAGGAGCCCCAGTAGCCCCAGCCCGTGGGAGGCTACCATGAGGATTCGGGATACCTGGAGCTCCTGGGGCAGAGACAAGAAGGACTCAAAGGCCTTGCACACGGCAACTTCCTCCTGATTCACGCAGACCTCCCAAAGCCCCATGATCCAGGTCTCCATTTCGTTCAGTTCCAGATTGAGAGTCTTCCACTGGGGCAGGATGGTGGTGACACATGAGCAGACCCAGCCGAAGAGGGAGAGGAGCAGTCCCCCAAGCTGGGCTTTCCCGTGGAAACTCCAGGCCATGGTTGCTCCCACCACGGAGCTAGAAAGTGAGGACAGGCGGCTGGGTGACCGGTGAGCAGGCAGCACTTTGGGGGAGACCCAGTGGAAGGTCTTTCACATTCGGAGAGGGCTCTTGTTTCAGTTTTTAGGCAGCAGCTGAGGCAGGTGCCAGGAGCTTGGCAACACTGGGTTTAGGGGTGTGTCCAAGATGGGATGTGGGCGGGGGTTCTGGGGGAGGGTCCCATGAGAGGCAAAGAAAAGCTAGAGAGTAAGCCATCAGTATCGATTTGATGAGTAAATTCATAAACCTGAAGTTAAAATCACTCCCCAGTTCCGAGAGGATGAGAATGGTGTTTGGGGAATATACAATGATAAGATCTTTCTGGAGGGAAACATGACTTCACATTCCATACTTTTTTTTTTTTTTTTGAGAGCGAGAGAGAGCACAAGTGAGAGAAGGGGCAGAGTGAAAGAGACAGAAAGAGAGATGGAGAGAGAGACACACACACACAGAGACAGAGAGACAGAGAAGCAAGGCTCACTCATGAACCATGAGACTGTGAACCATGAGATCATGACCTGAGGTGAAGTCAGATGCTTAAAGAATGAGCCACCCGGGCTCCCCAAATTTCATACTTTTAAATACACACATACTTTGACGCAGCACCTTACCTCCAGGAACTTACCCCAATTTATTGCGAATATATACAAAGATTTATGAAAATGTCCATTGAAATATTATTAATGATTGCACACTTTGGTTAGTACTAGGTAGCCATTTGAAAGTGATGTAGAAGAAACTTCAATGACACAAAAAATATTTTTGATTCGCTAAGTGAGACCAGCAAGTGACCAGTTTTTATTTCCCTATTTGTGCTTGTCTATGTACTTTATACATTTAAAAAAAATTTTTTTAACGTTTATTTATTTTTGAGACAGAGAGAGACAGAGCATGAACGGGGGAGGGTCACAGAGAGAAGGAGACACAGAATCGGAAACAGGCTCCAGGCTCTGAGCCGTCAGCACAGAGCCCGACGCGGGGCTCGAACCCACGGACCGTGAGATCATGACCTGAGCCGAAGTCGGACGCTTAACCGACTGAGCCACCCAGGCGCCCCTGTACTTTATACATTTGATAAGTTTACCATTTAATATTTTTGTAAGCAGAAAAAAATAGAAAATGCCCCATTCAATGAACCTATCCAGACCCAGAATATACCAGGAGGGAAGCGCTCTCTCCCCATTCTCCTACTGCTGAAGGACAGCAGCTATAATGACTGATGGTCATACCAGCTTCCATACTCCTATTTGCTGCTGCAAAGAGGCAGGTTTGGACAGGAAAGGAGATAATTTGCATTTACTGAGAATGGCTACATGCCAGACTTCTGACTAGATACTTTATCCGTATTTAATTTTCACACCGCCACTGCGAGATACATGGTGGGTAACTTGCCAAGGTCCCCCAGCTGGTAAACAACAGATCCAGCTCCTGAGCCAGGGGACTCAGACTGTGACACTTCATGTTTCTGTCTCCAGGCTACAACGGTGAAACCTCCCGCAATGTGCACGCACACTGGTGACACAACATGTGGGGTAGGGGGTTGATCTTTATGGCAACACACAGAAGAAAACTGGGACTTTTTTAAAAGTGTATTTATTGGGGCGGATTACCAGTGGTGTGGGGGCGGAGGGAGGTGAAGGCTCTTGAAGGCTCTCTTTTTCTTTCGTGTTTTATTATAGAAAATTTCAAACACATACACAAGTAGAGCAAATGGGTAAAGAAATTTCATGTCCTACCACCCAGCGTCAGAAATGATCCCCACATGCCAATCTTATTTTATCCATACCTGCATCCACCATTCACATCCCTCCCTTCACACTATTTTGAAGCAAACGGGGTGCTTTTATAACAACCACGTGTTCTAACCAACACAATGGCAAAATATTATGGATCCCTGGAAATGCTGCCTGCTTGTGCTATGTTCATCCAGATTGGTGTCTGATGTTTTGACTCTTGAAAACAGGCATGTCACATGTGTATGAGCTCAGGACGGATTCTCTCAGATACTGCTCCTTATTTCCTTGCCTTTTTTTCAGAGCCCTTTCTTGACCATTTGTGGCCATCTGTGAGTTGGAAGACATGTAAACCATGATAAGTGTGAACCAGGTAGGAGGTCAGGTTGGTGAGGGAAAACAGAACCCATTCATGTTATTGATTTCTTTTTACTTATTCAAATATTCATTCATGCCCACATGCACGGACTGTGTGTAGCAATCCCACTCCATCCCCTATGTTCTTTCTTCTCCTTCCTCAACCTAACTCTGGGTCTTCCCAGAAAACTTGAGGAACACTGTGCCACTAATCCAGTGGTCTCTCTGCCAGATACAGGTGGAGCCCTGCAGTGGCATTTGTGGGTATGACCCATGGATTAGTTAACCGGAGAAGATCTCAGAAGCTCAACCTCCAAGTGGCCCCTCCTTCCATTCTCAGTTCAGATTCCTCCTTACTGTGAAACTTTTCCGGTTCAATTAGAGCCTGGGTGCTCCTCCTCCAACATTTCCTCTGCCCTCTGTACCTTAGCTTCAGGGCCTGTTACTTGCCCATGCCCCTTCTAAGGCCTGTACCGAATTTTGTATTTATTTTATATTCTTTTCCTTAAAGGGCCCTCCCCCTCCCAGCAACTGATAAGATTTAGGCCCCACAAAATCTGGATCAATCTCTCATTTACCCTCAAGATAGCAATGATAATATTTCCTGGGATTTTGGATTCCCAGCCTAGTCCATTGTCTGTCATACAGTAGTTGTTCAATAAATATATAATACAAGTTTTCAGGAAGGTCATCTGCAGGTCCTTCTTTCTCACTGGACCTTTCTAGTAACAGCATTTGGAATTCAAAGTGAGGCTGACAGGTCTACTGAACAGAAGCTGATCTGGTTTTCTAGGGAGAGATGCCTTCCCAGTATGTTAGGCTGTCCTTTGTACTTCCTGTCTCAACCCCAGTTTCCTGTCCTTTGCTCATGTCACAGGAAGCCGCCCTAGCCTCACTGGGATAAGCGGGTTGTCCTACAGACACTTAAAATATAGACACTTAAAATTGACAAGGATCTTAATTAACATCAGCATCTACTTGAGGTCAACCCTCACAAGATACCTTTTTAAAAAATTAAAGATGACATTTTAACTAAAGTAGTGCATGTTTATTACAGAAAGACAGGAAAACATAGAGAAGAGAATAAATCCCATAAGTCTGCCACTAATATGGTGTATGTTCTTTACCTCGGTATATGTATCTGTATCTACTTATTTTAAAAAACAATCATAGTGTACATAGTATATTGTGAACATCTTTCAGCACGTAACAGTAAATAATGAAACAATTTTTTTTTTAATTTTTTTTTTAACGTTTATTTATTTTTGAGACAGAGAGAGACCGAGCATGAACGGGGGAGGGGCAGAGAGGGAGACACAGAATCTGAAACAGGCTCGAGGCTCCGAGCTGTCAGCACAGAGCCCGACGCGGGGCTCGAACTCACGGACCGCGAAATCATGACCTGAGCCGAAGTCGGCTGCTTAACCGACTGAGCCACCCAGGCGCCCCGAAACAATTTTTTAAAAATTTTTCATCAAGTTGATTTATTAACCTCTGATAGAAAGCGTTAACAGGCGCCTAGGTGGCTCTGTCCCTTAGGCGTCTGACTTAAGCTCAGGTCATGATCTCATGGTTCATAAGTTTGAGCCCTGCATCGGGCTTCATGCTAACAGCACAGAGGCTGCTTGGGAGTCTCTCTCTCTCCCTCTCTCTCTCTGCCCCTCCCTCTCTCAAAATAAATACACTTTAAAGAAAAAAAGTGTTAAGTATCTTGTTCTAGTCCACACAGTACTAATGTTATTTATACTTAGGTAACATAAATAATACAAACAATATAAATACGTAATGTATTATTACATAGATGTAACACATATTTGCTACATGACATAGTATATATGTAATATATGAACAAAGATCTATATGATGTAATATATGTACATAGATTGCATTGTAAACTGTGCAACATAAAAAGAGTGCAGTTTAGGGGTGCCTGGGTGGCTCAGTCAGTTAAGCCTCTAACTTCCGCTCAGGTCATGATCTCATGTTCATGGGTTCGAGCCCCTCGACGGTCTCTGTGTTCAGAGCCTGGAGGCTGCTTCGGATTCTGTCTCCCTCTCTCTCTAGCCCTCCCCCTGTTCGCACGCGCTTTCTCTCTGTCAAAAATAAATACATAAATACATATATATATATATATAGTGCAATTTAGTCAGACTTTTAGTTATGAGGTGACGCCACTTCGTTTGCACAACTCCAGAGGGCACTACTCACATAGACTCTGATGGCCGCTGCAGCCCTTGAAAGTGAATATTCAACGAAAAAAGATCAAGATGGGTTCGTCCGGTATTCCAGCTCGCTAAGTGTCACAGGTAAGCGTTTTGAAGTTGAGAAATGTTCATTTAGGACTGATTTTTAAGTAAAAACACTTCATTTCGTCTAGCGAAAAACAGGCGGGAAGAGACAAGCTATTTGAAAATAGCTAGGGAGGGAAACGCGTCTCCCCTGGTTTGCCAGCTACGGGACACCGTGGAAGTTCCACTCTAGGACAGTCGCGGTGCCTGCTGGGAGTTGTAGTGCGGCCTCGCCTTCCCAGCGGCGGTCTGAGCCTCGCGAGACTCAGTTTCCCGGCAGGCCGCGCGCCAACGCCGCCGGCGGCGGGACTGGGACTGCCGCGCTGGCCACGGGAGAGTGACCCCGTCAGCGTTGGTTCCCGTCGTGGCGATGGCTTCGTTCGTGACGGAGGTTCTGGCACACTCGGGGAGGCTGGAGAAGGAGGATCTGGGCACTCGGATCAGCCGCCTGACCCGGCGGGTGGAGGAGATTAAGGTGAAGGAAGGCCCGGCACCCGGGGACCGACTGAAAAGGAACCCGGCTCTGTTTGTGGAGGGACTGGGAAAGGAATGGGGGCTGAGGGCAGACAGAGTGGGTGTGCGCAGAGTCGGGTGGGGAGGCTGAGTGAGAAGAATGCGAAGTGGGAAGGCTGGAAGTATTTGGATTGAGGAGAGGGCTCGGAGGCGAGCCCGGACAGGGGCTGGGGACTAGGGAGGGGGGGGAGGCTTGAAGGAGAGAAGGAGACGGTGGCTGGGGAGTGGGGTTAGGTTGGGGAGGGTTGGGGTGGGGTCGGGGTGGGGTCGGGGGATTTGGAGGAAGACTGAGGAGACCAGCAGGAGAGGTGGGACTGCAAGCCCCGAGGTGTCTAGGGAGGGAGCTTGTGAGAGGGATAGAAATGCAGGCAGGACCCCCAAGGCATTTCCTCCACCCATTCCTTTTTGTACGATTTGTTGATGAATAAAATAGCTTTGGGAGAATGGTACCTTTCTCCTCTCTGAAATTTTTGTTGTTCAAATCTGTCAACATGTTTATTAAACTCTGTTCTTCACCCCCGAGTGCTTTGAGGCTGTCCTGAGTGTTACAAAACTTGTAAAGAGCACTTTAGTGGACCCTGCTGTCTTGAGATTGATACACACACAAAAAGCACGTAGCCATTCACAGTTTTCACTTGGTATTGCTGTCCTTACCTTGCCAGTATTCACCCACATCTCTGTTGGATTCATTTAAAATTATGTGCACCCGCATGAAGTCTGAATTTAAGGGAGCAAGTTTGGCACCTTATCATAAAGGCACAAGAAGTAGGTCTTCCTAACAACCCTTGATGTTATGAAAATAGTTTCCTGAAATCAGTAAGCATTCAGGTTACTGGCATCTCTTCTTTTACAGGGCTGTAGCGTTTTTCACCACTTTTTATATGGTGGAAAGACTATTAAGCTACCTTAGCACGGCATTCAAGGCTCCTGCCGTTCTGGATCTAACTCTCCTTTCACCAGGTTTCCTTTACCAACTTGAATCCTCAGCCAACTGACAATTACTTTCTGTGCTTCAAGCAGACCCAATATTTTTCTTGGTTCCCAATTTTGTTTACGTTGTCATTTCTCCATCTTTGCTTGTAGTATTCTACCCATTTTTTATGTTCCATCTCAAATGCAATTTTCTGCATGAAAAATATCCCCATTTTGCTCCAGCAGAAGTGACCTCTTTCTCATTTGTGTTTCTGGAGGACATTAACTTTGTTCCTTAATTACATTTTTGTATTCTGGTTACATAAGTGTATAGTATTTTTCCTATTTAAAAATAAGTTATTTGTAAGCAGGCATAATTTACCCTGGTATCTTCCAAAGCATTCAGTGCAAAGTATTCAGTAATTTGTTTATTGATGAAACTCAAATTAAGTTAGACTTCTAAGATCAGGCCTTAAAGTTTTATAAGCAAGAATATAGAAGTTCATAAATTGAAGTATACAGATTGTGAATTTAATTTGTCTATTTGCTTTTCTGTTGGCTGTATGATTAAAATTGCTGGCTATAGTCTGAGCTAATCTAGTTCAGTATGAAAACTGGCTCCCTCTTTTGTTTTTTAGCATTTGTACAGCTTTTGGGCACTGGCGGAATTTGGTGATTTTTGTCTTCTTCGATCTAATAATGTTATAGGATCCTTAAGGGTGAGAGAAATGTGATTTTCTTTTCTTTTTTTTCTTTTTTCTTTTTTTAATTTAATTTTTTATTTTTAAAAATTTACATCCAAATTAGTTAGCATCTAGTGCAACAATGATTTCAGGAGTAGATTCCTTAATGTCCCTTACCCATTTAGCCCATCCCCCCTCCCACAATCCCTTCCGTAACCCTCAGTTTGTTTTCCATATTTATGAGTCTCTTCTCTTTTGTTCCCCTCCCTGTTTTTATATTATTTTTGTTTCCCTTCCCTTATGTTCATCTGTTTTGTCTATTAAAGTCCTCATATGAGTGAAGTCATATGATTTTTGTCTCTCTGACTAATTTCACTTAGCATACCTTCCAGTTTCATCTACATAGTTGCAAATGGCAAGATTTCATTCTTTTTGATTGCCGAGTAATACTCCATTGTATGTATATACCACATCTTCTTTATCTACTCCTCCATCGATGGACATTTGGGCTCTTTCCATACTTTGGCTGTTGTGGATAGTGCTGCTATAAACATGGGGGTGCCTGTGTCCCTTCGAAACAGCACACTTATATCCCATGGATAAATGCCTATTAGTGCAATTGCTGGGTCATAAGGTAGTTCTGTTTTTAGTTTTTTGAGGAACCTCCATCCTGTTTTCCAGAGTGGCTGTACCGGTTTGCATTCCCACCAGCAGTGTAAAAGAGATCCTCTTTCTCTGCATCCTCACCAACATCTGTTGTTGCCTGAGTTGTTCATGTTAGCCATTCTGACAGGTGTGAGGTGGTACCTCATCATGGTTTTGGTTTGTATTTCCCTGATGATGAGTGATGTTGAGCATGTTTTCATGTGTCAGTTGGCCATCTGGATGTCTTATTTGGAGAAGTGTCTCTTCATGTCTTTTGCCCATTTCTTCACTGGATGATTTGTTTTTTGGGTGTTGAGTTTGATAAGTTCTTTATAGATTTTGGATACTAATCCTTTATCTGATATGTTGTTTGCAAATCTCTTCTCCCATTCCGTCGGTTGCCTTTTAGTTTTGCTGATTGTTTCCTTTGCTGTACAGAAGCGTTTTATTTTGATGAGGTTCCAATAGTTCATTTTTGCTTTTGTTTCCCTTGCCTCCGGAGATGTGTTGAGTAAGAAGTTGCTGCAGCCAAGATCAAAGAGGTTTTTGCCTGCTTTCTCCTCGAGGATTTTGATGGCTTCCTATCTTACATTGAGATCTTTCATCCATTCTGAGTTTATTTTTGTGTATAGTGTAAGAAAGTGGTCCAGGTTCATTCTTCTGCCTGTCACTGTCCAGTTTTCCCAGCACGACTTGCTGAAGAGACTATCTTTATTCCACTGGATATTCTTTCCTGCTTTGTCAAAGATTAGTTGGCCATATGTTTGTGGGTCAATTTCTGGGTTCTCCATTCTGTTCCATTGATCTGAGTGTCTGTTCTTGTGCCAGTACCATACTGTCTTGATGATTACAGCTTTGTAGTATAGCTTGAAGTCTGGGATTGTGATGCCTCCTGCTTTGGTTTTCTTTTTCAAGATCGTTTGGCTATTTGGGGTCTTTTCTGTTTCCATACAAATTTTAGGATTATTGTTCTAGCTCTGTGAAGAGAAATGTGTTTTTCAAAGAAACCCATTGGCTGGGAGGAAAAGTGTGGGTAACTGGCAAGAAGGCTCCAACATGGAGGATTCCTTATGGAAGATGAGCTGTATATTTTTAATAGAGTTCTCGACTCATCTCAGTGTAATTCTTCTGTCTTATTTTATAGGGTGAGGTGTGCACCATGATCAGTAAGAAGTATAGTGAATTCCTGCCTAGCATGCAAAGTGCACAGGACCTGGTTACCCAAGTGGATAAGCTGTCTGAGGACATTGACTTGCTGAAATCTAGGATAGAGAGTGAGGTAAGAATGGTTTGTTATATTGGTTAGGTTTGTAGGCTGGTAGTTCAGCTTCCTGATTCCTAAGACAATTCAGTTCTGTGTATAAGTTTTCAAGACCTCACTTTTCTTATTGGTAAATGGAAGTGGCATTAAATAATTTTAGGGTAACTGCCAATTTTAAAATAGAAATATTGTCCAAAACTATAATTTAAATGATTTTCATAGTAAAAATTTAAAGCTATAATAATAATGTCTTGCATTCGAATAGCACTTTATAAATTAAAAAAATAATCTCAGAATTTTATTGTCTTCAGAATAAAAACAGATAAAGCTTAGAACTGGGTCATTTGGCCTTTTCTCTTGTCTCCTCTTAGTTTAAAATGTTTCTGTCTCTCTTTTTTTTAATTAAAAAAAATTTTTTTTTAATTTTAGAGAGAGAGTGCACGCACGTGTGGGCGGGGGAGAGGGGCAGAAGGAGAGGGAGAAAGAGAATCCCAAGCAGGCTCCACACTGCCTGAAATCAAGAGTCTGATGGTCATCCGACTGAGCTACCCAGGCTTGATTTGCCAATTACAAGCACTGTGGTTCCTGTCATAAAGCCACTCTCTGGATGCAGAGAGAATCCTTGCCCATCTTGTACTGTGTCACTGTGTAGGGCCAGTGCTTGCTGTGTTTCTTCTGGATGGTCTGGTGGGTTTAGAAATGCTCATCACGTTTGCCGGAGTGCTGCCATCACAAAAAGAAGTCAGCCAGTCTGCAAACAAAAATAGCCACTTTATAATTTTAAAAACGTTTTTTCACCTATGTTATTTCACCAGAATTTTTTCCCTGTATTTTACTTTTAGGAAACATAGTCATTTGAGGGAAGGAAAGCTGACCCTAGAGGTTTAAACAGGTGTAGTCTTCGAGGCCTTCTGCATCTATTGCCAAATTCTTGGGCAGGGCTCACTGATACCCCAAATCAAGTTGGTGAAGCATTTTCAGGGTCCTCAAGGAAAGATACCCAAGTCTTTTCTCTATGTGATAATTACTAAAGAAGGAAAATGAGCAGAAGCATTTTTCAAAAGTTCTGTAGAAAATTTTATTCACAAATGGGGAAACTGCAGGTTACCTGGAAAATCGATCGCCAGTTCATCGACCATGATGATTAGAGGTTTTAATAAACATAAATCTATTACTTTACAACTCTGTCACAGTTCAAATCATATTTTCAAGGTGTATTTATAATTAGTTGATTGTTTGATCAGCAAGTCAGTGGTGCAGTCTTAGATTGTACTATTAGACATACAGTGTCTAGAACAAGAGGGTCATGGACTGTCTGTACCTTTTGCTGGCCAGATTATGGTTGGTGAAATTTATTCATTTCTGGTTGTTATATTTTGAAAGGTGCCTGGTCTGAATGAGAAGGTCCATGCCTAAACATTGTATCATTGGAACAGTGAAAGAAACTAAGGACATTTAGCCTTAGTAAGATTCAAATTTATGGCTGGAGAAGCGGAATTAGGTTGAACAGGTAGATATTAATAGAGATTTATTTAGCCATTTGGTGTATTTATTGAGCCATCTGCTAGGTGTGAAATACTGTGGTAGCTGCTGAACAAGACAATTTTTTATTTCACAATGCGAATCTCATGCTTAATGTAGATGACTAAAGTAGTATGATACACATTAAGTAGAAATAATTCAGTCAGAGAGGGAAAATACAGCTCAGCTTGGCTTCTTGTAGGAAATAGTATCAGACCAAAACCTGAAGTGCTTGGTAGTTAGACAAAGAGGAAGGAGTGTTTCAGATGGACGTAGGAGATAGCATTGCAGAAGCATAGATGTAATGAGAGATGTTGCTTTTGGAGAGCTGTGGCAATTCCACGTGACTCATGTCTAGAGAGTGTGGTGGAAAGGGACACAAGATGAGACTAGAAAGGTAAGCAGGGACCTTGTATATCAGGTTAAGCGGTATGGAAATTATCTTGATGGCCCTGTGGAAGCCATGCCTCCATGGCTTTTAAGCAGAGTAGTGACATTGGATTTGAATTTTAGAAATCCCATTCTGCTGGCAATTTGAAGAAAGGACTTGAGGAAAACGAGACCGAGAAATGAGAAGGCAGTTAAAGCATAAGGAGGCAGTTAAACTAATCAGGGAAGAAAGGACAGTGGCCAGCTCTGAAGTCAGTGGCAGTGAGAATAGAGGAGAGGGTGAGGATGAATCCTAGTGACGTTTAACAGGTAGGATCTTTGGGACATTAGGTGGGGAGTGAAAGATGGAGGGGTCAAGGATAGTGAAGAACCAGGTCATTGATGTGCCATTCACTGCAGTAGAGGGTCTAGAGAAGGAGTGGGTTTTTGTGGGGAGCCTTTGGGATATCCCAACGGAGCTGCACAGTTGGAGTGTATTAAAACAAAGGCTAGACTTCGAAAAGAAACGAAAAGAGAGAGACAGACAGACCTTGAAATGCAATTGCTCAAATGGCTCTTTCATTGCAGTAGTTTAGGCTAGCAGGCTGATCCTATACAGTCAAGAACTTTGAGGTGGTCTCGGATTTTAATCTACACACAAGTTAGCTAGTTAGCCTGCCACGATTTCATGGATGCTGTTAGAAGACATGAGACTCCTTGGATGGCAGATGGATAGTGTATTACTCAGAGCAGTGGGCCGGTTGAGCATTTTGTTCAGAGGTTAAGAGCAAAGAGAGGGCACGGAGGAGGCACATGTGTTTTCCTGACTCAGACTTGGAAATGGTGCACATCACTTCTGCTTCGATTTCAGTAGTGAGATCTTAGACACATGGTCACACTCCACTGAGAGAAGCTAGAACGTATAGTCTCATTGGGTAGCCATGTGCTCCTACTGTGAGAGAATGGGAAAATGGATTTGCATGTCACCCGTCCATATACATGTTTGAAGGTTAGGAAAATGATATGGACTTGAGATAGTAGTCCTTAGAAATTGAAGCCATGGGAATGGATGAGATTGCCCAGAGAGAGTGTATAGAGCACGGTTTCTCAACCTCAGCCCAGTTGATATTTGGAGGTGGATAGTTGTTTGTTGTGGTGGGCTATCCTGTGCATTGTGGGGTATTTAGCAGTATCCCCTGCCTCTACTCACTAGATGCCAGTAGAATTCCTTCATTTGTTACAACCCAAAATGTCTCCAGATATTGTCAAATGTCCTCGAATGGGAGTGGGGCAAAAAAAATAAAAATAAAAAAAAGATTATTTTTTGAGAACCACTGGTTCAGAGTAGGAAGAGGGCCAGGGAGAAAGGAATATCAATATGTTTGAAGTAGTCAGAGGGAAAATGAAGTGACCCAAAGAAAATGAATGGCCAGAGAACTAGGAGGAAAGTCAGTGGAGAATAATTTCAGGGAATTAAGAGAAAGAAGTTAACTGTACTGATAGATAAACACTGATGACGTATGCTTTGGATTTAGCCACAAGGAGTTGATTGGTGTTTTGGACACTATTTTGCAGTAGTTTTGATGGAAACCAGATCTCAGCGAGTTACAGAATGAACGATAGGTGAGAAACTAGACTGTGAGTATGGCTCACTTTTGAAAGAAGCTTGGTTTTATGAGAGGGAGGAGACAAATAAGGTAGCTACTGAGAAATATACGTGGTTGCTGAGGTAGAGGAAATTTTTTCTCAAAGAGGGGGGAAATTTCAGCATGTTTAAACCTGAAGGAAGGAGCCTTGCTCTAGTGGGTATTCAATCAGTGTATATTTTATAAATGAAGAATGAATTAGGAAGAGGTAAAGGTACAGAAGAGAGGAAATAATTAATAGTGCAAAGTCCCTGAAAAGGCAGGACAGGATGGGAGGTGGATTCTGATTTAACATAAAGTCCTTCTAATAGAGCTATCAGCTGTGGAATGAGTTGTCACTTGGCAATGGGGATACCGCTCTAGTCATCCAGGTAGATGAGCTCTCTGATGAAAAATACTGCTTAACTTAAGGATAGATGGTGACCTGAGCGTATTATGTTGCCGGGAATAGGTATTGCTGCAGAGGGTAATGGTTTGGACTAAGTGGATGCTTAAGATCTCTTCCTCATACATTCTGTGTTTTTTTTATTCCGCTCTTAACCAGCATTTAAATTTCAACGTGAATTATGTTCGCCTACAAAAGCTTATGAATTAGCTACAAACGTCTTGTTTCTTAGATACCGTATAGCCTGAAAGTACTTTTCTTTGATGTGATTTAGGTCCGCCGGGATCTTCATGTGTCAACTGCTGAATTTACAGATTTGAAGCAACAGTTGGAAAGAGACTCGGTAGTTCTGAATTTGCTTAAACAGCTGCAAGAGGTCAGTAAAACTCAACTCAAACTTCAGTGTTTCAGGGACGAGAAAATTATTTGTTTTCAGTTGGTCTCATTTTTAAATGTGTATCCCCTGGTTCTAAGGGTTTTTTTTTTCAGATTTTAAAAACAAAAGCAGAAAGACTTGAAATAATAGGATGTATAAAATGAAATACCTAATAACCATGCTTATCTTTTCAGTTTTCTTCTGCTATTGAAGAATATAACTGCGCATTAACAGAGAAGAAGTATGTTACTGCTGCTCGGTGTCTGGAAGAGGTATTAAACTCTTTCTCCATAGTATAAGCAATTAGTACTCTTCTTGTTTTCAGTAAATTTTGTGTTCTGTGTGTTCCTTGTCATTATACAAATAGATTCTAATTGCCCTGAGTCCAGATGGAATGTCTAACAATGATTCCATTTCACTGCCAGGCACAGAAATGCTTGAAGTTACTAAAATCCAGAAAATGCTTTGATTTAAAAATGTTGAAATCTCTCAGCATGGAGCTCACAATACAGAAACAGAACATACTCTATCACCTTGGAGAAGAGTGGCAGAAGCTGATTGTTTGGAAGTTCCCGCCATCAAAAGGTGCTGCTGACCTCAGGTGGACTGCTTTGCTTAATCTGCCTGAACCAGTTTGGCCTCTGAATATTCTAAATATTTTATTTTGGTGGATGAGGAGGTTTCATTTATCATTATTCCGAGTCTGCACTGAATTCTCATGTCAAGCAGAATGCTGGTTAGGACTCCCTCCTCTGGATTCCTGAAGTGTCCTCATTTTACTTCCCTTACATCCTTCTCTCTGTCCCCATCATGAGGAAGGAGCACAGAAGAGGAGGATGATTGGGTGGGTGGGATTCACGTGATGATGGTGTGGTAGAGGAGGTCCCAGCGGTTTAAAACCACACCGAGTTTCCACTGCATTGTAGGTACACCCATTCCCAGCAGCCCTACTCCCAACAGTTTACCTTGACTAGAAAGCTTTGAAAGGCTGTTCTACCATTTTCTCTCTTGGTGAGGAAAGAAGACAGGGGGTCAGTGGGACAGGGGTCTGGCTTAATTTTTTTCAGTCCTTGGGGAAAAAATAGTGGCAAAATCATGCGATAGGGGATGCTTTATAAGATGAAGAAATAGGATTACTTGGCCCTGGCTTTGATTTATGTTGTTTGGCTCTCAGTCTCTCTGCTCACTTGTAGGTGTGAGCCTTCTTGGAAGTCTTGTTTACACAAAGTAAAACCTCGGAGAGTAGATGTAAGCGACATGCCATTACCCCTAGTATGTTTTTCTAGTATTGAATCTTGAAAATTTTAGTTTGTTTCAGGGGAAAGGTCACAGTCTCTCCCATCCCCTGGCCCATATCCACGTGGGGGCCTCCAAATTCACTGTATATGTATGTGTGTACATAGACATACACACAAACATACACATATATATTTTATACAAACAAAATATTTCATATTTTGAAGGAAGTAATCTAGAAAATTTTGGATTCTATTTCTGAGCAGAATGTAAAATTAAGAGAAGATAGCAGGCGTGTTAATACTTTGTTATAATACAACCTTCTTGTTAAACTTATTAGGCTGTTCTCTATACTCGGTAAGAAAGAACATTAAAGAAGATATCTTGAGACCAGGACCTCACTTTTCATTCCTTACCTTCACTCCATTCATATTTAATAAGCACTTATTAGGCACATCATGTTCCTTTTGCACTTAGTTTGATTCTTTGAATATCCCAAAAACAGTCATTTTCTGTTTTAAAGTGATGCCAAGGACATGTATGTCATAATTAAAATTTGGTCACAGGGGCGCCTGGGTGGCTCAGTCGGTTAAGCGTCCAAAGTCGGCTCAGGTCATGATCTCACGGTTCATGAGTTCCAGCCCCACATCAGGCTCTTTGCTGACAGCATGGAGCCTGGAGCCTGCTTTGGATTCTGTGTCCCCTCTCTCTCTGCCCCTCCCCTGCTCATGCTCTGTCTCTCTCTCTCTCTGAAAAATAAACATTAAAAAAATAAAATAAAATTTGGTTACATTAGAAGTGTATTATAATAAAACCGCATATTGAGGAATCTCAGTAGTGAATGAGCTCTGAGGAACAGAAGTGGGAATGTATTGTATTGCTGAGATAGCTGATGTTTTTCCCCTTTCTCTTAGATACCAGCAACTTGGAATCTTGCCTACAAACAGAACTTCATTTATGCATTGAACAATCTCAGAAAGAAGAGAAGACCCCTGGGCCACCAATCAGTTCGGTGCTCTTGGCATTTTCTATTCTTGGGGAGCTACAAATGAAGCTTAAATCATTTGGTAAAACATACTACTTTGTTTCATTTACATGAAATCTTAGAAGGTTCAGTGTTTAAGGAATAGCAAAGAAGTCTAGAGAAGAAGTCTAGAGAAGTCTGTTCTCTAGATAATATTGATGATAGATGTAGGGTTTGGCCTCATGATTTATCAAATGGAATTCTCATAAATATAACCCTTTTTATTAAGGGGTTGGATCCTTTCTTGTCTTTCCTTTTTTCCTTGTTTTAAACTAGCTACTGCTATTTATTTTACTGGACTGTTTTGAATAATTTAAATAAAGACCTGTAGACAGTCTGGGAAACTTCAGTGGTAAAACCTGCCATGCATAATGAGTGGTGTGTGATTCACATTATATGTATTTTTATTGTTAGGTTCAAAGATTTTTTTTTTTTTTTTTTTTGGGTGGTGTGGCATGCTTGCTTTTTAAAAGTTTCTTCCAGTGATTTCTGATGAACGTTCATAAAATTTTTCAGGTCAGATGCTGCTGAAGTATATCCTTAGGCCTCTGGCATCTTGCCCATCTCTTTATGCTGTGGTAGAAAGCCAGCCTAACATCATTAGTATTCGTTTTGAATCTGTGATGACTGACTTGGAACATCCATCACCTTCTGAAGTTTTTGCAAAGATCAGACTAGTACTGGAAGTGCTCCAGAAACACCTTCTAGGTATGTGTCCCCAAGGTAGTGCTCTCATATTTTTACGTTTGGGAAAAAGTCAATATTATTTTTAAAGTAAATAGTATTTTAAGGTAGATAAACATGCCCCCAAGTTGAATGTATAGAGGATTGGAGGTGAGTAAATTATGCCATAGGAGTAAAGTCATTACCTTCTTGTTTCCTGCTCTGCTTTACAATCATTTTCCTCCCCATATGGAAAGTAGGGCACCAAGGGTTGTAATAGTTACTTAAATTCTGGGATATGCTTCTCTCACTAGGCTTGTAGCATCACATATTGGGACTCTTGCTTTAATTATGGGCGAAGCAGAGATGAACCAAGTACTGCTTTACGTATTTCATTGGGAAGATCCCATTCATCTGGTAGAAACAAACTAGATTTAAGAAATAAAGTACATTCCATCTCAACCAGTTGGGTAGATCTTTATATATTCACGATCGAGATAGCCATTTTCTGTATTGCTCTGAATAATTATTTTTAGTTGTAATACTGTGAAAAATAACATGTTCTTCTGGTGTATTAATACTGTTGTTTTTTAGTTATTGGACTTCTTTATGCTGTTTTCAGTTGTCTGGCTGAATAGTCAAATCAAACAATCTTGATGTGGACAAAATAAAAAAAAATGCTGGTGTTGTTTGAATGCCTTCCTGGCAGTCCTTTAGTTTATTAATGTAAAATAATTTCTGTGTAAAGCAAGGAAGGAATTGGTTCTAGTTTTAACAGTAGCAGAGAAGAAGAAAAGTCTTAAGACTTGTATAAACTGCAGAAATCCAAGGTAGTTCTTTTGTTCCTTCACTTAGGGAGATAATACATAGCAATAAACAAAGTTGTAAACTAAGTATTGAAGGATTGGGAAGAACCAGAGATCTCTGATGCTTGAGTCTCCTCTCTCACACTCCCATCCATGGATCACATAGCCAGTCTGAGCACTGGTAGTGAGAGCGAGGTCACTTCCTCTTGATGCATTCTGTTCTGTCTCTGGGAAACTCTTGAGTTTTATGGAGTTTTTGTTTGTTTTTTAAAAATCATATCTTCTATGTCTATGGTAAATACTACTGGCAAAGCCTCCATTTTGCAGATTACATCTTTAAGGTAGTCGTTTAACAAATTTGTTCAAAATACATTGCTCTGTAATGTCTGCTTCATGGATGCCATTTCTACTGTGTGGAATTACATATAACATGTCTAACTCCTGTTACACATGATGGACTTCTAAGTTCTTTACAGTAGCTGTTATTTCCCCTGTATCTTACCACCAATATAAACATCCTTAGGTTTTTTGAATCACATAGTTTTAAGTTCCTATTTTCATTGCTCTTCTGTGAATGTATTCCATTTCTTCTATAGTCTTATTCAAAGTATGGTATTCAAAACAGAACAAAGTATTATAGGTATAGTGTGAAACACTTCAGAGTAGTTTGCCAGTACTCATGCTCTCATTCTCAGTTCCATGCTTCTATGAAGATAGCCTTTTTGTTTTTATTTCTTAATTTTTTTTTTAACGTTTATTTATTTTTGAGACAGAGAGAGACAGAGCATGAACGGGGGAGGGGCAGAGAGAGAGGGAGACACAATCGGAAGCAGGCTCCAGGCTCTGAGCCATCAGCCCAGAGCCTGACGCGGGGCTTGAACTCATGGACCGCGAGATCGTGACCTGAGCCGAAGTTGGACGCTTAACCGACTGAGCCACCCAGGCGCCCCATTTATTTCTTAATTTTTAAGAAATTAATTTTATTTAAATTCTAGTGAACATACAGTGCAATATTAGTTTCAGGAGTAGAATTCACTGATTCATCCCTTACATATAACACCCAGTGCTCATCACAAGTGTCCTCCTTAGTACCCATCACCCATCTAGCCCATCCCCCACCCTACTCCATCCATTAGCCCTCAGATTGTTCTCTATTTTTACTAGTCTCTTATGGTTTGTTTTCCCTCTCTTCCCACCCCCTACCATATGTTCATCTGTTTTGTTTCTTAAATTCCACATATGAGTGAAATCATATGATATTTATCTTTCTCTGACTGACTTATTTCACTTAGCATAATACACTGTAGCTCCATCCACATTGTTGCAGATGGCAAGATTTCATTCTTTTTGAATATTCTGAGTAATATTCCATTGTGTATGTGTATGTGTGTGCACATATTCCATTGTGTGTGTGTGTGTATATATATGCATGTATACATATACATATATGTATACACATACATGTGTATGTATATATATACACACACACATACATACATATATACATACATATATACACATACATACACACACACACCATATCTTTATTTATCAATGGGTGGAAATCTGGGCTCTCTCCATAGTTTGACTGTTGCTGATAATGCTCCTATAAACATCAGGGTGTAGGTATCCCTTGAAATCTGTATTTTTGTATCCTTTGGGTAAATACCCAGGAGTGCAATTGCTGGATCTTAGGGTAGTTCTATTTTTAACTTTTTGAGGAACCTTCATACTGTTTTCCAGGGTGGCAACACCAGTTTGCATTCCCACCAACAGTGCAAGAGGGTTCCCCTTTCTATGCATCCTTGCCAACATCTTTGTTTCCTGAGTTATGAATTTTAGCCATTCTGACAGATGTGAGGTGGTACCTCATCATGGTTTTGGTTTGTATTTCCCTGATGATGAGTGATGTTGAGCATCTTTTCATGTGTCTGTTAGCCATCTGGATGTCTTCTTTGGAGAAGTATCCATTCATGTCTTCTGCCCCTTTTTTCACTGGATTATTCGTTTTCTGGGTGTTGAGTTTGATAAGTTCCTTATAGATTTTAGATACTAACCCTTTATCTGATATGTCACTTGCAAATATCTTCTCCCATTCCATCGGTTGCCTTTTAGTTTTGTTGATTGTTTCCTTTGCTGTGCAGAAGCTTTTTATTTTGATGAGGTCCCAGTAGTTCATTTTTGCTTTTGTTTTCCTTGCCTTTGGTGATGTGTCTAGTAAGAAGTTGCTCAGCTGATTTCAGAGAGTTGTTGCTTGTTTTCTTCTCTAGGATTTCAATGGTTTCCTATCTTGTATTTAGGTCTTTTCATCCATTTTGAGTTTATTTTTGTGTATGCTGTAAGAAAGTGGTCCAGGTACATTCTTCTGCGTGTTGCTGTCCAGTTTTCCCAGCACCATTTGCTGAAGAGACTGTCTTTTTTCCATTGGATATTCTTTCCTGCTTTGTCAAAGATTAGTTGGCTATACTTTTGTGGGTCTATTTCTGGGGTTCTCTGTTCTGTTCCATTTATCAAAAAGAAAAAGGACCCAAATAAATAAAGTCATGAATGAAAGAGGACAGATCACAGTCAACACCACAGAAACACAAACCATAATAAGAGAATATTATGAGTAATTATGTGCCAACAAATCAGGCAATCCAGAAGAAATGGATAAATTCCTAGAAATATATAAATTACCAAAACTGAAACAGGAAGAAATAGAAAATTTGAACAGACCCATAACCAGTAAAGAAATTGAATCAGTACAAACAAGAATCCAGGGCCAGATGGCTTCCCGGGGGGATTCTGCCAAACATTTAAAGAAGAGTTAATATCTGGGGTGCCTGGGTGGCTCAGTCGGTTGGGCGGCCGACTTCAGCTCAGGTCATGATCTCTCGGTCCGTGAGTTCGAGCCCCGCATCGGGCTCTGAGCTGTCAGCAGATTCTGTGTCTCCCTCTCTCTGACCCTCCCCTGTTCATGCTCTGTCTCTCCCTGTCTCAAAAATAAATAAAAACATTAAAAAAAAAAAAATTTAAGAAGAGTTAATACCTATTCTTTTGAAGCTGTTCCAAAAAATAGAAATGGAAGGAAAACTTCCAGACTCATTTTGTGAGGCCAGCATTACCTTCAAAACCAAAGACCCCACTAAAAAGAATTACAGACCAATTTCCCTGACCAACATGGATGCAAAAATTCTCAACAAGTTACTAGCAGATCAAATTCAACAATACCTTAAAAGAATTATTCACCATGATCAAGTGGGATTTATTTCAGGGCTATAGGGATGGTTCAATATCCTCAAATCAATCAGTGTGATACATCACATTAATAAAAGATAAAAGGGTGCCTGGGTGGCTCAGTCGGTTAAACGACCGACTTTGGCTCAGGTCATGATCTCACAGTTCGTGAGTTTGAGCCCCACGTCGGCCTCTGTGCTAACAGCTCACAGCCTGAAGTCTGCTTCGGATTCTGTGTCTCCCTCTCTCTCTGCCCCTTCCCCACTCATGCTGTGTCTCTCTCTGTCTCTCAAAAATGAATAAATGTTAAAAAAATATTTAAGTAAATAAAAGAAAGGATAAGAACTACATGATCCTCTTAATAGAAGCAGAAATAATTTTAAATATATGAAACTATTTGTGTATGTATTACCATATATTTGTGTATAAGGTTATTATATAATGTTACTTATAATACTGAAATACTGGAAAGTAATGAAATCTTGAAGAATAGGGAAATTACAAAGTAAATTATATAGCTATGTAGTAGATCACTTTGCATAATTATGGTATGGTTTATTGTATTGAATTTTTTTAAAGTAATGATTGGTTTTAAAACTAATTGCTTCTAAAAAGCTAACAACAAGCATTCTATTAAAGGATTAAAAACTTTATTTCCATTAAAATCAGTTGTAAGTCAGGAATGCACGTTATCATTAATATTCTTTGGTATTGTTTTAGGGGTTGTAGCTAATGCAAAGAAGAGAAAATAAGTATGTATATTAGAAGAAATTATCTTTACATATAAATGATATAATCTCATACCTAGGAAACCAAAAGACTACTAAAACTTTAATAATTAATATGAAACTTAATAGTTGTATAGATACTAGTATGAAGATATAAAATTGATAATTTCTCTCTGTACTAGTAATAATCACTTGTAAATTAAATATAAGGAAATTTATAATGCTAACAAAATCTATAATATTTTTAAATTTTTTTTTTTTTTTCAACGTTTTTTATTTATTTTTGGGACAGAGAGAGACAGAACATGAACGGGGGAGGGGCAGAGAGAGAGGGAGACACAGAATCGGAAACAGGCTCCAGGCTCCGAGCCATCAGCCCAGAGCCTGACGCGGGGCTCGAACTCACAGACCGCGAGATCGTGACCTGGCTGAAGTCGGACGCCCAACCGACTGCGCCACCCAGGCGCCCCTATAATATTTTTAAAGTTAAGCTTAATAAGAAAGGAGAGGACATATGTGAAGAGAACCATAAAATTTTCTTTTTTTTTTTTTTTTTTTAATTTTTTTTTTTAATTTTTTTTATTTATTTTTGGGACAGAGAGAGACAGAGCATGAACGGGGGAGGGGCAGAGAGAGAGGGAGACACAGAATCGGAAACAGGCTCCAGGCTCTGAGCCATCAGCCCAGAGCCCGACGCGGGGCTCGAACTCACGGACCGCGAGATCGTGACCTGGCTGAAGTCAGAGGCTTAACCGACTGCGCCACCCAGGCGCCCCGAGAACCATAAAATTTTCAAGATTATAAGACCTGAATAAAAGGGAGGCTATCTTGGATTAGAAGATAGCCTCATAAAATTGTCAGTTCATTCCAAATAATGTATAAATTTAATACATTTCCAGTCAAATACCCATTATATGTTTTCAAACTCAACAAACTCTAAAGCTTACATCAAAAATAGATTTGGGGGCGCCTGGGTGGCGCAGTCGATTAAGCGGCCGACTTCAGCTCAGGTCAAGATCTCATGGTTTGAGTTCGAGCCCCACGTTGGGCTCTGTGCTAACAGCTCAAAGCCTGGAACCTGCTTCAGATTCTGTGTCTCCCCCTCTCTCTCTGCCCTTCCCCTGCTCATGCTCTCTTTCTCTCTTTCTCTTTCTCAAAAATAAATAAACATTAAAAAAAAATTAAAAAATAAATAGATTTGGGGGCGCCTGGGTGGCTCAGTCGGTTAAGCATCTGACTTTGGCTCAGGTCACCGTCTCATGGTTTGTGAGTTTGAGCCCCACATCAAGGTACTCTCCTGTCAGCATGGAGCCTGCTTCGGATCCTCTGTCTCCCTCTCTCTGTATCTCCCCTGCTTGTGCACACTCTTTCTGTCTCTCTCTCAAAAAGAAATAAACATTAAAAAAAAATAGTTTGGAGGATTGCCAATAAAGATTTAAAAGACATTAGTGGGAGAATTTTAAAATTAAAACTGTGTTCTTGGTACAAGGAAATCAGTGGAATAAAAAAGAGTCCAGAAGTAGAGCCAAGAATAAATGAGAACTTGCTGTTTGATCAAAGTCACGTTTCAGTTTTGTGGGACTATAGATAGTTCACTTAATAATGGTGCTAGCAAAATTGGCTATCTGTGCAGTAAAACGAAGTTAGATTCCTGCTTCATACTCCGCACAGATGTAAATTCCAGATGAATTAAAGCCCTTTATGAAAAAAACCAAAACCAATAAAAACATTGGAAGAAAATTTAGGAGATGTGAATAGTCTGAGGACGCTCAGAATGCATAAAGGAAAGGATGGATGAATTTGACTACATACAAATGTTAAGTTCTGTGTGGTAAACAATACCATAAACAAAGTCAAAAGACAGTAGTGGGTTGGGGGAAAGTCCTTGCAATAGGTTTGGCAGACAAGGTGTTAGTATAAGGACTTTTTTCCAGAGAAAAAGAAAACATAATAATAGAAAAATAGGCAAAAAATATGAATAGGCAATTCATGGAAGAAAAGGTGCAATTTGATAATAAACATAAAAAAATGTGTTGCTTAATCTCCCTAGTGGGGGGACGGAAATCACACCACCAAGGTAGAACTTTCATCCGTAGGGCTGACATTAAAAGGTCTGTGTAAAACAGTCTGACAAGAAAGTGGAAAAGTAGTCTCCTTCATTGCTTTTTGGAGTACTTTGTAAAATATTACGAAGCTCTATTATAGTATATGTATAGTAAAATCCAAAAAATGCATCCCCTGTATTTCAATTTTTAATTCTTTACGGAAGTGATATCAATCGGTTATATCTTTGTGTGTGTGAGTAGTATTATATACTTGCAGACTGGACTGTGCACCCATCGTTTGAAGAATGGTTGAGCCATACTATGGTGCATTATGTAGCCATGAAAAAGAAATGAAGGAGACCTAGATATGTTGACTTAAGAGATGGCCATGGTCTACTTTGAAGTCATAAAAAAGTTAAGTGTAAAATCTATGGCATGAATCCTTTTTTGTTGTTGTTGGCATGAACCCAATTTATAAAAAAGAAAGCAGTCCCTTATATGAGGATTGTGTTAGTTTGCTAACACAATGCCACAGGCTGTGTGGCTTGAACAACAGAAATTAATTTTCTCCCAGTTTTGGAGGCCAGAAGTTCCAAGATCAAGGTATTAGCAGATTTGGTTTCTCCTGAGCCCTGTCTCCCTACCTTGCAGACAGCCTCTTACCGGTCTGTCCTGTGTAAGTGTGCATCCTGGTGTTTCTTCTCTTCTTATAAGGCCACTAGTCATACTGGATGAGGACCCCTCCCTTATGACCTCATTTAACCTTAATTACCTCTTTAAGGCCAGACCCTATCTCCAAATCCAGTCACATTGGGGGTTAAGGCTTCAACATATGAATTATCAACGGGGAGAGTATACAGTTCTGTACAATTCAGTCCATTTCAAGTGTGTGTGTGTGCATTTGGCAATTCAGGTGTGTGTGTGTGTGTGTGTGTGTGTGCGCGCGTGTGTGTGTGTGTGTGTTTGATTCATATATATGTGTGTGTATTTGGCAACTCATATATAAATATATGTAGTATGAATGTGAGGGAGGAAGAAGACAAACCAAACTTAATGTTGGTCACTTGGGTGTGGAGAGAGAAGCTTGTGGATATGGAGAGGGAAGATTTGGCTTTTTCTTTATAA
This sequence comes from Panthera uncia, assembly GCF_023721935.1. Taxonomy (NCBI): domain Eukaryota; kingdom Metazoa; phylum Chordata; class Mammalia; order Carnivora; family Felidae; genus Panthera; species Panthera uncia. Next base: position 99,824,874 of record NC_064808.1, read on the forward strand.
ACCTTGGTGGTTTGGGGCTTGTCATAATAAGCAAGTTTTGCTTTTGCCGTGATGATTTTCTAGAAAATGTCAACTACAGATTTCTACCAAGGAGCAGAAACTCTGAACATACAAATAACTATAGAAGAAATTTGAAAGATTGTTAAAGACTTGCCACTAAAAAGGCTACCATCAGGCACAGAAAGTTTATGGCTAAAAATTCTGTGGATTCTTCAAATTATAGATAATGCCTGTGTTAATCAAGCCCTTTTGGTCAATAGAAAAAGATGATTATGTCCTACTTAATTTTTTAAAAGCCAGCATAAACGTAATACGAAAATGTACATTTTGTGATAGTTTACACATAGAGAAAACACTATAAAATGATTTTACTTTTGGCTTATAAATGCAAACATTTACAAAATATAGTAAGTTAAAGCCAACAGTACTGTTAAAAAGGACACATTGTTTATTCTAGGAGTGCAAAGGTAGTTTAGCATAAGAAACCTATCAACCAGTTTATTATATCAGCATATTAAAAGGGATTATATCATTAGATATGGAAAATATTATGACAAAATTCAGTACCCTTTCTTAATAAAAAACTAAGTAAAATAAGAATAGAGTACTTTTTAATAGTGTGGTGAAATATTTATGATATTTGCTGAAAATGTCTCTTGTCTGTTTTATTATCTTCAAAAAAAAGCAGGTTCGTTTGTTTTGCTTTGTGTTAGTGAATTGCAGTTACCATTTATTGTGAAATTTGTGACGTATTTTCTCCAGTCTCTCTTTGTTTTCCCTTTACTGTTCCAATGATTCTATTGGCTTTTGCATCTTCACTTAATCCTGCATCGGTAGTATACCTTGTCCATAGTTATCTCCTTTAAACTTAGAGAAATAATTATGTCATAATTAAAATAGTTATTTTGACTTAATTGCCCTTTACAATTTATATAGGTATCATTGCAACTTGTGCTGTATGCATAAATATTCAGATAAACATTACGGTGTCACATTGGTGCATAGTCAACAAATAATTGGAATGGAATGAATCTGTTTACACCAAGTGGATTGGTCATGTGTGTGTGCGGTGCTGGAGGGGATCCGTGTGCCCGCCACAGACACAGCAAGTGTGACAATAGCTGACGCGGCGCAATGGTTAAAGTGAAATGAAGTCTTAGCAAAACAGCGAAGTTGTGTTTAATAGAAAACTACACTTTTTTTTTTAACTTTAAAATTTTTGTTCAAACAACGTTCAGAGGTCCCATGTCCCCTTCCGCCATCTTCCCCGGTGTTAACATCTTGTATACCTGTAGTACAATATCAAAACCAGCAAATTGACTGTGGTCCGATTCACAGAGCTGATTCACATTTCACCGGTTTTACCTGTAGTCATTTGTATGTGTGTATAGTTCTGTGCAGTCTACGTGGATCCACGTAGCCACCCCCACAATCAAGATACGGCACTCTGCTTTTGCCACAGGCTGCTCTGGGTGACCCCTTTATAATGACACACCCTTGCTTCCATTTTTAAGCTGAAATTGAAATCAATTAAAAAAAAAATTATTTCCTCAGTCACACCACCATTCAAGTGCTCAGCAGCAAAGTGTGGCTGGTGGCTATCATATTGGGCAGTACAGGCCTAGACTTTAGACATTGTAAGGTTCTCAAGGCTCTAAGATAATATGCTCACTTTCTTTTAAGGTTCTTATCCCCTAAGGTCTTCCTTGGTGAATCAGAACTAGGTTAAAAATAGCTGGTCTCTTTTCTGGTTCCTCTTCTCTCTACATTGGTTCCTGATTCTTCACTATTATTTAATTAATTAATTGTTTATTTTAAATACAACCCCATTAAAACCCCCACGATACACTTCAGAGAGGTATTGAGGTATTCTGTTTGCTAGGCTAGATATTACGCTGTAATATAAGGCATTTGCTGATATTTTACTTAGGACAAACACGCAGATCCTAGGCAGAGATGACAGAGGATGTTTATTCATTATTAAGGGCCTGGGATTTTATTCTAAATGAGTTTCAACTTTGATATGCAGAACTTCTGAGTGCTTGTCATGTAATCAGATCAGTAGATTAGCAGTAGATGGTTACTGTATAATGTAGATGGCTGAATACTTTACTGTTGTGGAGTACAGGCAGTAATACGGTGCAGACTGTCCAGTTGAGCAGTGAAAGTAAAGTAATAATTGTATGCCATGCTGTGTCCCACGTAGGCAGTTGAGATGGCTGTAGGATTATCTGTGCTGTTTTCTTCCCCCTCATCCTAAAATGAAAGAATTCTAGAAAACGAGGGAACTTGAGAATAATCTGGACTGTGAGTGGCTTCTTGTTTAAAACTTTTTCTTATGATGCAGATTTACCTCTTGATACTGATCTAGAAAATGAAAAACCATCTGAGATCATATTGGCTGAGCTGCTCGGTGACATGATCTGGGAAGACTTGTCTGAGTGCCTCATTAAAAACTGTTTGGTTTATTCTATCCCAACTAATAGCAGCAAGTTACAGCAGTACGAGGAGGTAAGTACAGAGACGTCACACAAGGTTTTCAGAGACTGTAGGTGCCTGTCGGTGTCTTTCGTAATTCCTTAGAGACTTTTTGCTCTTCAGAGACATCTTTAAGGAAATTATAATAGGAGGTGGAAGCAGCTTTTCTTGTTACTTCATTTCTCTCCGGGCTTTCTACCTTTCGACTGGGAAGTGGGTTTTCTTTTTAGGTATATTTTCTTAGTGAGATACTTTTGAAAAACAATTGTTCTTTTATACTTGGATCAGCTCTAGTAGCTCTTATGTGACACTGTACCTTTTTGCTTCTTTTTAGTGTTTCCGTGAACACTAAAATAAGTGTATTTGTTTTAGAGATCTTTGCTCTTTTACTAAGTAGAGTAAGAAATTTATATTGAAGGTACTATTCTTAGTGAATTTAAGGCTGGAAAAATATATGATATATGTATACCTGCTAAGTGCTGGTCTGCTCTAAAACTTAAATGACCAGCCTGTCCTTGTTACTTTTTGTACATTGGATTTGAAATTTTAATATTGGAATGGAATATGTGTATATAATTCTTTTTTCCCCCATGTCTCTCTTTCTCAGATCATACAGTCCACTGAAGAATTTGAAAATGCCCTAAAGGAGATGAGGTTTTTGAAAGGAGATACTACTGATTTGCTGAAATATGCCCGTAACATCAATTCTCATTTTGCTAACAAGAAATGTCAGGATGTGATCGTGGCAGCTAGAAATCTAATGACCTCTGAAATTCACAACACTGTGAAGGTACTGGGGCTATCTTGTATTACATTGTATTTAGGAAGCCGCTCATTTTTGAGAGAAATTTGGCAGAGTGGAACAGAGCACGACAGTTGCTGAGCTCCCTGGGAGAAGTTACTCATCTTCTGACATTAGTTCTCATCTTTCAAGTGGTCCTGCTCTCTGCCCCTCTCATGGAATGCTGTGAGGCCCAAATAAGTAGTGCACCCGAAAGCATTGTATACATGGAAAAGCCCGTGTAGATTAATTACCTTTGTTGAAATCAGATAGTATATCAACCCATGTAGATTTTTCTTAACTTTATTACTTGAGATTTTAGTACACAATTTTGTGACACATGTAACTGGGCTTCATTATGTCCAGAGATTATACCCTGCTGTGAACATGTTGACTTCATCTGTGAGGCTACCAGCGGCCCTAGTTTTGAAGTCAAGATAATAAAACAAACAAGAAAGAATCTTTTTAGGGCATCGACAATTATCCGCAGTCAGTGGACTCTTTAATTTGCATAAAGGGGTAATTTACCCCTTTGACCTTAGATAATTTTGTGTATTTTCTTTTCTTTTCTTTTTTTTCATATTTTACACATATAAAATAATATTTGGTAATTGGAAGGTATTACTTAGATTAAAGTAAAACGTAAATGAAAGTAGTCCCTTGATGGAAAATTCCTCAGCCAGTTTTCTCCTGTCACAGTGGTAGGGATTAGGCTCTCCCTCCCTCTGTTTCTCCTTTTACCATCCTCCCTTTTCCTTGGGGGTAGTCCACTCAGTGTGTCCACTGAAAAAAACAGTTAATTAACCATTAGAGGTGCACAGATTTTAACACAGTTTGAGGTATTTTGGATTGTTAAGGAGCTGCAATTCACTCGGTCCCAGGAACTGTGCTGTGGGGTCTTATTTACTTTTTTACATAAATATCACTTGATTATGTAACTATGTAACTCCTGCCCCAAACCAAGTGGCTTCCCATCTCCTATAGAATGAGACCCTATAGTCTCACAGCCGCCTCCAAGATCATGCAGGGTTTGCTCTGACATTGCCTTCTCTCCCCGTCTCCTTGTGGCAGAGCCTTTGAATCTCTTGTTCCCTCTGCTGGGGACATTTTTTAAATCTTTTTTTTTTTTTTTTTTTTTTTATGTTTATTTTTGAGAGAAATAGAGAGAGAAGGAGACAGAAGCAGGCTCTAGGCTCTGAGCTGTCAGCACAGAGCCTGACGCGGGGCTCGAACTCACGGACTGCGAGATCACGACCTGAGCTTAACCGACTTACGATCACTTAACCGACTGAGCCACCCAGATACCCCTGGGAACATTTTTACCATAGATACCTACATGACTTGTTGCGTTTCCTGGCAAGTCTTATTAAAATTGTAACTTCCTCCTATTCCTTCACCCTTTCCTTCTTTATTTTTCTTCGTATTATTATCAACAAACATTCCGTATGAATTATTTATTTTTTTCTCTCTAAAAAATTAGCTCCATGTGGACTTTTTTTTCCCCTCCCCCCTCTTCTGACTACTGCTGTATCTCCAACATCAAGAAGATACCCGCACATGGTACTGTGTACTTAGTGCTCAGTAAATATTTGGCAAATGCGTTAATATGTGTCCCACTTTCCTGTCTCCTAACTCCTTGATGTAAATAGGATTGTCAGTGGATTGCTCTGTGACTCCAGGCTAAATCTTTTAACCTTGTTGGACCTCATTTTCCTCTTCTGTCATGTGACAGAATTGAACCAGCTGATCTCTGAGCTCCCTACTCAGCTCGTTCTGACATCCTGTAAGACTGCATTATCTTCAGGGCGCCTGGGTGGCTTAGTTGGTTAAGCAGCCAACTTCGGCTCAGGTATCTCACGGTTTGTGAGCTTGAGCCCCGCGTCGGTCTCTCTACTGACAGCTCAGAGCCTGGAGCCTGCTTCGGATTCTGTGCCTCCTTCTCTCTCTCTGCCCCTCCCCCACTCATACTCTGAATCTCTCTCTCTCTCTCAAAAATAAATAAACATTTAAAAAATTTTAAAAAGACTGCATTATCTTCAGGAACTCAAATCCTAGTGGTGGCTTCCTCTAGGTCAGGGTTTCTCAGTAGTGGCACTGTTGACATTTGGGACCAGGTCATTCTTTGCTGTGGGGGGCTCTTTTGTAGGATGCTTAGTAGTAGCCTCTGCCCACTAGATGCCTGTCTTCCCGTTGTGACTCGAAAAATGTCTCCAGACATTGCCGGATGTTCCCCCGAGGGCAAAATTGTCCCTACCTGTGAACCACTGGTCTAGACTCTGTCCTGGTTCTTTCCCTGGGCATCTAGGCCGTGGGATTAGATCTTCTAAACTGCCCAACTTTAAAAAGATCCTCTTTCTTTTTCTAAAAACCATTTTCAGCTTAATTGCCTTTCATGGGCTTCATCTAAATTGTCTCTAGACAACTGCTTGTGTGTACCCACTATTTTCCCCAAAGATGCATTTTGTTGCTGACGTTGGTTCTGTTTGAACATTTTGACCTGACCGTTTACCAGATTAGATCTTCCATACTTCCGTCTGGGGTTCTCTCACTCTCCTCAAGAAATCAATGTTTTTTTGAGTCCTGTGTATTTTGGGCCCATTATTTTTCAGACAAACATCAGCATTTTTAAATCATCTTTATATTTTTCTTCTACTTTCTGATCTTAGTCATAAATTTGACTGCGAGTTCCCTGACATTTGTATTCTCGTTTAAACTTCATTATCGCCCTCTGAGGTAGATAATATTATATACCGGTGTATAGATTAGGAGGGCACAATTGGTGTTTAAACGTTTGTATGAGACTCAGAGCTTTTCCTGTGAGCAGTGCGGTGTGGAAACCGAGTGTGTGTGGAGCAGGACCGCTGCTCTTGCCGTGGAACTTCATTATGTTTTGGCCCCTGTGGCATCTTTGGGAAGCAGGGTTTGAAGACCATTATTGTAGTATAATTCCTTCATTTTACAATGAGAAAATTGAGGTCCAGAGAGGTTAAATGACTTTGTTAAAAGTTAGGGTAAAAAAATGTTACTGATGTTTCCAGACTAGCAGCCTAGTGCTCTTTCATTTAGTCTTGATGAGACTAGGAGTTTTCATTCTGTATAAATGTTGTTTTGTTTTGTTTACCGGAGGATATGCTAGCCTGAATCGGTTATTTCTTTGACTAAGCCAACACGTGTTCTTGGTGGAAATAATTTAAGACAACGGAACACAAAATTATACAGGTCTGCAATAATCTAAGAGTTTAGTCTGAGAAAGATGATTTTTTAAAAAAAAATATTTATTTTTATTTTTGGGGGAGAGAGAGAGAGAGAGAGCAAGAGTGAGGGAGGGGCAAGAGAGAGGGGGACAGAGGATCCAAAGCAGGCTCTGTGCTGACAGCAGTGAGCCTGATGCGGAGCTCAAACTGATGAACTGCAAAATCATGACCTGAGCCGGGTCGGATACTTAACAGACTGAGCCACCCCGGTGCCTCTGAGAAAGATGACTTAAAAAAATTTTTTTTAAATGTTTTTTCTTATTTTTGTGACAGAGAGAGACAGAGCATGAGCAGGGGAGGGGCAGAGAGAAAGAGAGACAGAATCCGAAGCAAGCTGCAGGCTCTGAGCTATCAGCACAGAGCTGAATGCGGGGCCCGAACTCATGGACTGTGAGATCACAGCCTGAGCCAAAGTCAGATGCCCAACAGACTGAGCTACCCAGGTGCCCCTGAGAAAGATGATTTTTTAAGGTCCTTTCATTTACCTGAAATCTTGGGCCAGTTTCAGAGCTTTGCTCTTTCCACCAAGATTAAGAATACACAGAAGAAATGGAAGAATTGCACAGGAAAGGAGATTCTTTATTTCTTATGACATGCTCTCACCCAAGATTGAGTAGTCATTAAAATACTGCTGTATTTCCTCAAATCCTTTGATTACTGTAGAGCCACAGCTTTATTATTATTATTTTTAAAAATGTTTATTTATTTATTTTGAGAGAAAGAGAGAGTACACAAACGGGAGGGGCAGAGAGAGAAGGAGAGAGATCATCCCAAGTAGGCTCTGCACTGTCAGCATAGAGCCTGATGCGGGGATTGATCCCACAAACCTTGAGATCATGACCTGAGCGGAAACCAACATTGGATGCTTAACCGACTGAGCCACCCGGGAGCCCCTGTAGAGCTACAACTCTATCATCGTGCAAGCAACCACGTTGCCCTTCTCTGATGCTTTCGTTTGAAATTGTCTGAGGACAGTGCTTTTTCTGTGTTTTATGTTTCAATCTTAGATTACTGCTGATTCTAAGATAAGTGTGCCAGACTTACCCAGTCCTCAGAAGGATGACAAGTCAGCAGTACAGAAAATGTCCACAACTCAGTACAACGAGGTGGTGAATTTAGAGCCTGAAAATACATTGGACCAACATTCCTTTTCTTTGCCCACGTGCCGCATCAGTGAGTCTGTGAAGCAGTTAATGGAACTCGCCTATCAGACTTTACTAGAGGCCACAACCAGCAGTGATCAGTGGTAAGAGTTCTGAAAATGGCAGTGACTTGGTTAAATGCGTATCTAAACTAGACGTTTATTAAGAAAATTATCTTTGGGTTTTCCTATCCCATTAGCGTTTTTTTTTTCCTGGAAAAACAGTGTAACACAGAGACCTATATCGATAATTAACTTTTATTTGTAATGACTCATGCTTCTTATAGCATATCTAGGAAATGGAAGCGTGTGCATGGATGGACGAATGGAGTTTCTTTGGCATTAAAGTTGTTAATCACTTTTTTACAAAAAACTCTTTAACTTCTGTTTAATTTGTTACTTTTTATTTGCGTTGAATGATGTTACGTGAGGAAGCACTTGCAGGGAACTTCGAATACTATCTGAAAAATCATCAATACTCAAACGTCTGTTATTACCGACGGTGGTGGTAGCAGTGGTAGTTATGCCATCTGCTCCAGCCTGCCCTGGCCTTTTAGCTGAACATTCGTTTTGCCTTTTGTGAAATCCAGGTCCTAATTATAATTAATTTACACTTTAAATGTTTGTTTTTAGCGCAGTAGTAGTTTGTTGGAAGGCCAAGGTAGAAGGAAAAGCATGGAATGTTCGAAGATCTCATTTCACCCTTTGTAGGTGATTTCTCTTAACCTACACCATATTCGGGGTGCCTCACCCTCGAGTCCGCATCTCATACCGAACTCTTTCTGCTCCGCGAGCTCCTCTCTTACTAAATGGAGGAGGACGTGGCATGCTGGAGCCCGAGCTGCGGAGCAGACTGGCAGAAGCCTCCTAGTTTGTCTGTGGGTAGTGGCGCCTTATCTCCTCCTCACGGGAGAGAACAGTCCTGGTTAGGGCCTGCCTCAGCCACACCGTATCTCAGGTGGGCTTCCAGAGTTTTCCTTCTTATCTCCACGTGCAAACAGACCCTTTGATTTTATTCTGCTCTAGAAAGAACATGTTGACTAAGATATTTCCATGACTTCAATGAATTGTGATGTTCACAGGTCCATCTGGTTCTAAATATAAGTAGGAAGAAAAATACAAACGAAAAGTACATACTCTTTTGGCAAAATGAATTTTGAAGTAACTATTTTGTCACATGGCTGTCACATGAATGAAATATACTAAACAGAAGTTAGAGCTGCAAGGCAGTGTTTCCTAAGTTTTTTGATAATACAGAACACTATAAACAATGAGTGTGTACTCACTGCTTCCTCTAAAAGAAATGGTTTTAAACAGGACATACAGAAACACAACTCCATTACAACTCACTTCCCCATTACCAGACCTTGAATAGCAACACGTGGGGCAAAAATGAAATGACATAACTTCATCAGGTCATTGTAGTAATCGAGTAGTAACCGTGTTTTGGGGTGTAGGAACCATGACTTGTTTTTCTAAATATTTGTGGAATTCCTTTGTATTCAAGGTACATAGTTTAAGATATTCTTATGTGGACGTAAGCCGTACAGACTTTATATTTGCTCAAGTGCATTTTAATAATAATCTTTAGGTATTCTAAGGCCAGATTTAAAGGGCAAAAAAAATTTGAGGTTGGATTCTGTCCTAGAAATGTTGATTCATCTCCTTGCATTGGAGTAAGAAGGAGAAAAGGTGAAAGCTGACAGTCAGACTGATTCTAAGAGAACAAGTGAATGCCTTTATGGACACCTTGCCCTTTGCAGAGTGCGTCCGTGAGTAGGTGACATTTGCTTGAGGCTTAGCTCCATTTGTTACTGAAGGGATGGTCTGGGTACCGGCAGATTGATAATGGGAAAGAGGCTTTGGGTTAATGCTGTTCTTCTTGAAATTATTAGCAGATCAAGGTTTTTACAACTGCAATCTAGTTAGTAAACACTGGTTGAGAATATATTTGCATCTAGATTAATGGTGTGTTCAGCAGTGACCAAGGCAGGTGTTTAGGTGATGACTAATGTGCACTTGACCTGAATTTTCTTTTCTCATTGCCACTATCCTTATGCATTTCTGTTGGAACTGTTTTTTATTAGTGCTGTTCAGCTTTTCTACTCAGTGAGGAATATCTTCCATTTGTTCCATGATGTCGTGCCAACATATCACAAGTAAGTGCCCCCGTAAGTTGGACTAAAACCAGTCATTTTATATTTCCACCAAAAATATTTTGGTTACTAAAATTCACAATTAAATGCAGTAAGCCATTAAAAAAAAAAATGTTTAAAGAATATTGGTCATTTGTTAATAAAAGTCTAAACATCTATATATTTAAAAATTTCCCAGGTGACTCTAAACTGTAGCCAATTTGAAAACTAGAGCATTAGAAAAGAGTTTAGTGCTTCATTACATAGATGAAAAAGGAATTTGGAGGAAGGGCAGGTGAGTCCTTCAAGGGAATTATTATATACATCTGTGCTAGGTTTACATCCAGAGTCGACACAGGTCAACACTGGATTCCCTGGCCCGCTCTTTTTTGTTACTCCCTGGGATAGTCTTACTGGATCAGGCTGCACTCAGGCGGGACGCTGTCACTCTGAACAGAGTCAGGGTGATGAGGCCGCATCTTGTTATGCAGTTGTACAGGAGACAGTTATTAAAGCCTAGAAGTACCTTAAAAGAGAAGTAACATTTCCTCCACCTCGATCCCAGTAACTTGTGATTTCTCTCTTTTTCTACCCCTCCTCCTGGCATAGGGAGAACCTTCAAAAACTGCCCCAGTTGGCCGCCATTCACCACAACAACTGTATGTACATTGCTCACCACCTGCTGACCCTCGGACATCAGTTCAGACTGCGTCTCGCCCCCATTCTTTGTGATGGCACTACCACTTTCGTGGATCTGGTCCCTGGCTTCAGGAGGCTTGGTAACGGAATCCTTAACTTCAGGAAATTGTATTGATTATGCAGTCCCTCGGCCTAGTATCTTTGTAATTCATGAACAAGGCAGCTAGAAATTAGGTGGTGGTCCTGAGCTGTATTGGAAAGTGGGAGAGCATTTCGTTAGCAGTTGTTCCCCGTCACTTAATTTGCTAAAGTGAATGCAGTCTTTGTGGAAGTGTTACTTTTCCATGACATGACTTCATGGTTCGTCAGAGTTCCAAACTGCATTGCTGGTGTGCGGTGAATTTGCCAAATCAGAGTCATGTCAGTAGAGTGACACATAATAAGATTTGTATTGTGATAATTCTGTTAGCATTGTCGGTAAGAGCTTACTAATGTAAGTGCCTGTTCTTTTGCAAAACCTCAAGATAGCTCCCTGCTCTTCCACCTAGCTTTACTTGGGGTTATTAAAAATGAAAAGAAATGAAATGTGGAAGAAGTCAATATGTTTACCATAATGACAGCCTAAGAAAAGCAGAGGACCCATATGATTCACTTAGTTTTTTACTTCCTGACTTTCCCCTTAGGTGGTGTTGATGTAGTCAAAAAATAAGTAGCTGCTGCTCTTGAGTAAGTGACGTTTCTTATCTGACCCTGGACAGACTATGGGGAAAGACATTATCCTGAGATTGGGTTTGCCGGGACTGGCTGATGTATTAGAAGCTATCATTTCTGGTGACCTCACAGCAGCTTTATGATGTTATCTTGCAAGCAGTTGTTTTCAAATGAGCAGGCTGATGCGTGATTCATGCTTGCCTCTCTCCTTCCACCCTGGCTTTGTACTGTGTAACTGGACAACAGTGGCAATTCTCTATTCTGTTTTTCCACCCCAGGGACAGAGTGTTTCCTGGCCCAGATGCGGGCACAGAAAGGAGAACTTCTGGAAAGATTATCTAGTGCTAGAAACTTTTCCAACATGGACGATGAAGAGAATTACTCTGCAGCAAGTAAAGCAGTCCGGCAGGTGGGCAGCTGCTCCTGGCGCTGTGATTTGTACTCCTTTTGTACATGAGCCCCCCATCCCTGCTCCCCCACAACCAAAGAACATGTAGCAGTTAGCTCTATTAATCCCCACGCCCCCCCCAGTGGAAAATATGGATACCTTCAACAGGAATGTTTACAGACTTGCCCTTTCCTTGCCCCACCAAGCCAGCAGCAGGCTGGCTTTCTTTCCATCCACCCAGTAAGGTGACTAGTTATTAATAAGTCTGTCATGGCAAGGTTTTGACCCGTGAACTTGAGTTTGGGAAATTTGAAACATTAGCTTTTACCTCAGTGCCCCTCTCTCCTACATGATTTATCCTTTTTTTTAAATGAGCAAATGGTTTTTATGTATTTATTTTATTTATTGAAGTAAAAATGAACATGCAGTGTTATATCAGTTTCAGGTGTACAATATATTATAATTCCACAATTTTGTACATTTCTCCGTGCTCCTGGTTTAGCTTCTCACAGTGGTTTTCCCATCCTCAGCTTAAGTTCTGCTTTTCATCGAGCAGGGATATCCACTAGGGTTTAATAGTCAAGAAGCTGATATTTGTGATCACTTTACCTCCGCTTCTCATAATGCCTCTTCTCCCAAACACACACAAATGATACACGTGAATGTAGAAAATAGGAGTTGCGACAGTCTCTTTTTCGTGTCAACAGCTGTATCCTCCTGACAGGTTCTACACCAGCTGAAGAGACTTGGAATTGTGTGGCAGGATGTCCTGCCAGTGAATATATATTGTAAGGCTATGGGGACTTTACTCAATACAGCAGTTTCTGAGATCATTGGCAGAATCACTGCTCTCGAGGTAAGGACCGTTAGATGCCTCACCAGGCCTGGGATGGCAATTCCTGTCTCCGATTATTGCTCTTCTAAGCAAATGATGTTGGTATCTCATTTTCAGTCAACATAGATGGTAGAAGAAATTGTTCATGTTTCCTGTCTAACTCATTCTAGGGTTATTTTTTTTTTTTAGTTTTGCCTTCATTCTGTTTTGCCGGTGACTAGCTAATGTCTCTCCTTTACGTGTACCTAAGAGTAGGACGATCCTGCTTCTCCACGTAGCATCTGTGTAGATTATGAACGAAGAGGCCGGAAACTGGGTAGCCCTTAGATGTATTGTAAAGTATGAAGTTATGTATTTATTTAATTTGCAAGTGAGCTCAGTAACTTAGTAAAGAGAAACGCAGCCTTCCGCAGGAGCCCCTTTTCCAGCGCACTGTGGTAGTAGAGATTATATACGTGAGTTTACAGGCAAGGGGCCCAGGCTCTGCCAGCTGATGTCTCCAAAGCATTGATTGACTGAATCCTTGTTTATAAAAATATCCCCTGCTTTTCAGCAAGCGGTACAACATTCTTCTGGATAAATGGGCTCTTTCATGCAGGCACACTAAATTATTGACAATGTGTTGAAACATACTTTGTGTCATTCTAGCTTCAGGAGTATTGTCAGAGCTGATGAAATCTCATGTCTAATAAGGTGTGCTAAATTGCTTGGAAAACACCTTGCTGCAGCTGACCGCTTAAACAGCATGCACTAAAGATTTGCCCTTTCCTTACTACTAAGGTGGCCCAATTCTATTTTGTGTTCCCTCTGTGCAAAACCAGGACATCTCTACTGAAGATGGTGATAGATTGTATTCCTTATGCAAAACGGTGGTGGACGAGGGACCCCAAGTGTTTGCACCTCTCTCTGAAGAAAGCAAGAACAAGAAATACCAAGAAGAGGTTCCAGTCTATGTGCCCAAATGGATGCCATTCAAGGAATTGATGATGATGTTACAAGCCAGCCTGCAAGAAATTGGGGATCGGTAGGTATTACCCTTTTACAGAGGCATGTGTCTCTCCAAAGATAGCTACAGAGTGCGAGTGCCACTGAGAGCAGTGCTTTTCTCTGTTTCTTAACCAGTTGCTCAGGAAAGAGTTTCATGTTGAGTAACAGTAGTTGGAGCCTTGCCATGGTCTCTAATCGTGTGGCTCCCCATTACCACCTTCTCCTGTTTGATAACATAAAGACTTCTTGTTTCATACTATTTTAGTCTTCAGCATGTTGTTTGGCATGCTGTACAGATGGTCTTTCATTTGTAAGAAGTACAACCTTCTGATACCTGGATGGGAAGTGTTGCCTGTTTTAACCCACAGTGGATACATTTTACGATTGGCTTTGATTCGCTAACAGAAATTGACTTTTATTTGTATGGAATATTCCACATCAACCACTGTTTGATGGACCAGCAGTTTTTCTGCAGGGAGTACAGTGGTTTTAGAGATTAAGCATCATACACATAGAGAGGATTCATCTTGTCTTAAATGTAGCAGATGATGTTTTTCCCACCCCCTGACACCAAACACCATTAGTTAACATTGCTGTGTGGGGTAACTGTATGCTTTATTGTATCATATTTAGTATGCAGAGGTCATTGATGCTGCACAAAAAAGGATAGACACAGGTTAGTTACACATTCATGGATGCTTTTATTATTGTCTTGGTAGATATTAATAATCAGAGTATGCATACCTTGCATAGGGAATCCCTGAATAGGCCTCAAGGTCTCTCCCCATCCTTATAGCTACTTGTCTGCCTGTTTTAGCCTGGTTCTTTAGTGTATTACAGGTGCCCTGTTGTATTAGACCAGTCACTCCAGATGTGTCTGAGTTTTTCTCAGCATATATTGTTCATTCTAAAACAAAGAAAGTGACATTTCCACCTGAAAAAAGTCACATCAAAATACTTCCAACCTCATTAATACAAGATTTAATGTATTTGTTATTTACAAGTCCTTAGTGGGTAATAAGATGTCTTTAGGTAAGACTCCAGAGGGCAGCAGATAAGAAAGTTTCTTTCTGCTGCCGCAGCCTAATAAGAATTCTTTGTGTTGAAAACAGTCACAATACTGGTGTATCTTCTTTTTTTTCTGCCTAGGAAGAATTTTTCTCCTAGAGGTTTCAGTAAACATGAGGATAGTAGTTAATTGGGAACATTTTTTACTGAAGAATGTACCTCCGATTGTGTAGTTTAAATGCTTTAAAATCATAAAACAAACATACAAAGGAATACAGTATGTGACGTATTTACACTTAAAAGAAAACAACTAAAATGTTCATGTACCTGTTACCTAATATAAGAAAAATATTACCGATCCTGCGAAGACTCCTGTGTTTCCCCTCCAAATGTTTGTCCCCGCAGGCAGCCACTGTCTCGAATTTTGTGTTCCTTCCTTATTTCCTTTGCTTTCCTTCATAGTTTTGCCGCTTTTGCATGTGTCTCTGAACAGTATAAAGTTTAGGCTTGCTCGTGTTTGAACTTTCTGTAAACGGAAGCGTCTGTAAGTTGCTTCTTTCGGTCAATATTGGGTTTTTTTTGAAGTTGACTCATGACTGTGTACAGGGCTGCGTGCATGTTTGTCTTCAGAGCTGTAGCGTGTTCTGTTTTACAGATATCTCATTATTGAGTCCTGCCGCTTCATGGTTTCACCAGTATTTGGTATCGTCAGACTTCAGAAGTTTTGCTACTGTAGTTAGTGTGAAATGGTAGTTCATTGTCACTGTAACTTACATTTCCCTAAATTCTAATGATGTTGAGCATCTTTTTATGGATCATTTGTTTTTCTTTTGTTGTCGCAAATGACCTGTTCACATTTCGCCCTTTATTCTACGAGGTTGTTTGTGATTTCATTATTGACTCATGGGAGTTCACTGTGTATTTTTTACACCAATCCTTTGTTGGTTAAAATTTGTTGCCTGTGGCTCATTTTTTAAAATAGTCACAGATCCCCAGACTCCATGTAACCATGTGAGGATGTGGCCATAATTCTCAAGTTCAAACAGGACTTAGTATAGAATAATGGGGAAGAGTCTTACCTTCCTAACTTGGTCTCTTCATCTGACTGTGCTGATAGCAAAATGCAGCCAAGAAGCAGGAGTTAAAGAGATTGAGTGGAGGATCCAGAAAGAAGGGGAAGGATGCCAGCATTTGTTTTACTTCCATTTAAAACCAGCTAGCATTTGGGATCCAGTAAGCAGTTTTAAAATCTTGCTTATCCAGAGACATAACAGGAAATAGAATTTTATCTTTTATTTTGCAGGTGGGCAGATGGAAAGGGGCCCCTGGCAGCTGCATTCTCTTCCACTGAAGTAAAAGCTTTAATCCGTGCCTTGTTCCAGAACACAGAAAGAAGAGCAGCTGCCCTTGCTAAGATTAAATAGCTGTATCTTCCCAAGAAAGCCGTGTTTTGAGTATTTGGATTCCTCTCTTGGCATAATGACTCCTTTAAAGACTTCTTGGAATCATCTGTTAGTTTTGGTGAACCAAGTATATCGTGGAAGTCTGATTTCACCTAAGAACGCCTTACCTCCTGGCTTGTATGAGGCTTTGTTGAAGAACTGGATGTTAAGATAAGCTGTCAAGTGAAGCACCTCAACTTGTTGGCTTCCTAGCCATCCTCCTTTGATAAGACGCTGTAGGGTAGCACTAATCCATGTTGCTTCTGGGCCTTCTGGGGACTGTGTCTGTTGTGAATGTAAGGCCTGGTCTTGGATCAGAGAATCCAGGGGATTCCATGAGTCAGGGTAAAGAACTCGTGAGCAAATGGTACGTATGTTTTGGGAGACGGGAACTGTGTTTGTCCTTGGAGGAATTAAGGAGACTTCCTTTAATAGTTCTTTCCAATAAATAATGCTTTTCAGAGTTCAGGATGAGTGTCTTTAATAACATGGTGAGCTTTGACAAAAGACACCAACAAGTTTTTTTGTCTTCCACACCATTCTTTTTATTGACATTTATGATCCTCACAGAGGACTCCCTGATGTATCATCTTCTTGCTTCTTTCTTGGAAGGCGTAGAAATCCTAGGACTTCCTTTCAGTATAAGTTTTTGACCCTTTCTGCTATTTCAACTGAATTCTATTTTCTTGGTTGGATTTTTTTTTCCCCCACCTTCTTAAGCTCCACTGTTTCTGTACCCTACCAAATGACAGAGGTTTTCAATTGATAATGTTCCTTCGGCATGTATATATGCCCTGAGATCTAACTCTGGGCTCTGGAGCCCAGCCCTTTATTTGCTGGACATAGGTAATTCTTCAGTTCGGCTTCATCTGTTTCTAACTCTTTTCAGCCATCGGACGGAGGTATCGTATCAAAGTTATCCTCGGCCTCTGCAGTCCTTGCTATTCATACTGAAATACTGTTTCCTCTTATGAAAAGAGGGTGAAGGGTGTGATTTTTAGGTGCTGCTGAAGCAGATGCTGCCTGGAAGAAGTTTTCAGTCCATTGGGCATGGTTCCTGAGGCCTTAAGCCCTTGATCCCTGGCACACAAGAACAATTAGTTTTTCCTCCTGTCTTCAAGTGTTCTGCCTTCACCCCCTCACTTCTGGTTCAGCTCCTCGTCATTCTGGTTGCGTAGTGTTTCTTTTACCTACTAGAAGAGTCACAGGATAATGAATAAGAAAGAAGCCTGTTTCTGTTCTTAATAAGAGAAATCGGCTGGTTAGTGATAAGCTGTTTGTCTATGCTGAGCAGGTCCTACTATGAGAGCTCACAGAAAAAGGAATGGCCTGAACCCATGTTAGTTTTTTGAGAACAAAGGAGTTGTCTCTCCTGAGAGAGGAGGGAGCCATTTTCACAGGTGAAAAAAATACCTGCTTTGGAAACTTCGTACAATTTCAGGGAGCAGTCTTTTTTCTCCACAGTCGAGAGAATGGGGAACTAAGGACAGAACTGAAATAAATGCATCCCAGGACTATTACACAGAATAGCAGATTTCTTTTGTTCGTAGAAGCTATTACGGTCGCTTGACAGGTACTGCAATTTGGGGGTGGGATCTCTTGTAACTGAAAAGCACTTCTCACTCTTTCCCTCTCCTCAATAACACAGAAAATCGCATTATAGTTCTCCTGAGGCTGTGTAGACGGTGTCAGGACCGTGTCCCCTCATGAATAGTTTGAAGACCGTGGCACACAGAGCAGGCACAGTCCATCTTCCTCCCTGGCCAGGGCTGGGGTTGGTGGATGATGAAGTGCATGTCCATTTTGGTGAGAGCTGAGCCATTTGATCAGGCACGTGGGAGCTGGGGTTGTCTGGCAGCTCTTGCAGGGACCTTGAAGGTACCTGTTCTGATTGGGAACCTGAGCTGGAAGTGAGTAGAACCTTCTTTTGGAGAGAGCACGCAGGTGATGGGAGGAAGGGAACTTGAGGACTCGTTTAATGGGCTCCGTGGGCCACCCAGAAGGAACCTCTTCCCACATAACAATCAGAACTATACAAATGACTCCTAAGAATGAAACTCATAAAATGGTCCCCAGGCTTTTAGGAAAAAGGAAAGTTTTTGTTAAAAAGGCAAGACTGCAGACAGCTTGAATCCACTTGATCGTGGCTTCTGTCCCCACTTGGATCCTGAATTGTTGGGGACTTGCTCCATGTCAGTTTTGCACAAGGGTTTCTCTTTCAAAGGGAGATCCTCCAGATGGCACTGTCACCTCATGCCTGCGAGCATCACAAGGCAGCTAGGTCTGGTCTGTGGAAATTTTGCCCTGCGCTTGTATCCTGGCCTGGGTTAGCCCACGAAGGTCATCCAGACTGTGAACAGCATCTGTCCTGTAAGCTGCAAAATGTCGCCAAGCGATCACTCATGAATAGATCAAACGGTATTTTCTTTGATCAATACCATTGTTAAGGAAGATGTGGATAATTGACTTCTCATGCTGGTGGATACTTACGCTGTCACTTAAGGCCATGATTCCCAGCCTTTTTTGGGGTTTCATTGTGTTGCTTATTTGATTTCCCAAGATTCTGTCCACTGAAAGTTATGACGTGTACACACACACACACACCATAGTTTTGTCATAAGAAAACCAGCCCAAAGATGTTTGTCCCAGCTCCACAGCTACTTTGTGCCATGGATATGTGAAGCTGTGTATAGGAGTAACTGCCTTGTAAAGGGAGATAGTTCTACATGCCGGATGTGGATAAAGCTATTGGAGATTATCAAAGCACTCTTCCTTTAAAATTGGGTTTTGGTGCCCACATTCTTCCTAATCATAGACTTGATTTTTGAACATTTGTTTTGTGATGACTCCCTCCTAAAAATACTCATTGTGCTAACAGCCTAAAATCTCCTGAAAGCTACAAAGCCCCAATTTTGAGTTGTTCAATGATCATACGGTTTAGACCGAATTCCTCACTTTGTCATGAGGAGTTTGGTTAAGAATTTTGCGATGGCACGTGATACAACCCGGGAATAGCCTTAGAAACCAAGTTATGAAACATCTGCCTGGAGGTTGGGAGGAGGGCAATAAACCTGATGAGCTATGTATGAGTTCTTCACTCCTCCTCAGAAATCGGGTGCACTAGATTTCTTGTTTGGTGGGGAAGAGCACCATGGGGGACTGGTACCAAGACCAGAGAGAGACACCTGCCCCCTCCCTGGTCTCAGCCCTCTGTGCAGTTCTAAAACTCATACATTTATTGGGTGTCAAGCATTGCCCTAGTCACTGAACAGCCTCCCCCCACCAAACAAAAATGCCCTGTCCCTCTGGCGATTTAAATTCTAGTGACAAAGACGGGTAAGAAACAAAGTAAATTAGGCAATATGTCTGAAGATTTTAAGTGCTGTGTAAAGAATACACGTAGAGTGAAAAATGTAAACTCCACTGGAGATCCAGAGAAGGGGGGAAAGGGGAGTGAGCTGCCATTCCAAATAGAGTGGTCAGAGCACGTCTCCTTGAGACGGTAAGTAAGCTGTGTGGCTACAAGATGCAGGTAGTTCTAAGCAGAGAGAGCAGCCCTTGCAGAGCCCTAAGGTGGGAGAAGCGTGCCTGGTGAACTCAAGGAATAGCAGAGGGGGGAGAGAGTAGGAGGCGGGGAGGTTAGCAAAGTAACAGGAGAAGGTAAGATTGTGTTGGCCATTATTATAAGGATTTGGGTGGTTCCCCTCCCCCTTTTTAACTTAGTAAATGGAAAAGTTTTAGTAGCTTCAAAAAAAAAAAAAAAAGATAGGGGGGAACAAATTATAAAAGTATAGAAAATATTACACCCCTAGGTACCCATCACCCATCTTCAACAATTGTGATCACCCAGGCAACGCAACAGCTCTGATCATCTGTACCCCTCCGTCCTCCCTGCTCCCACAAACACACTGAATGTGGAAGCAAATGCCAGGCAGCCTCTCATTTCAAACCCAGGGCTCATTTCTATGTAAAGTCTGACTCTTGTTTCCTTTGAAGCTTTTTCTTGTTTGCATCCTTCGCCTCTCCTCATTCCCCCTCTCCTCTGCCGGCAGGCGGATCCCGCACCTGCCTGCCACCCTCCCTGCTTCCCCAACCTTACTTCTCCACTCAGGCTCCTCCTGTTCCCTGAACACTGGCTGTGAGATGAACACCTAACTGCGCCTGACGGCTGACTCATGCCATCACTTCCCTTTTGAGCCTCCTCTCTGCCCTGGCCGCTTGCTGCAGCTAACCTAATCCTGTAGTTTCTGGGTTCTAAGGGTGCCCAGCAAAGACCTTCCACTTGTTGATTGTTTCATCAGAGAGGATATCCTCTGATGAACCAGATTTTAGAACCCTCTTAGAACCAGATTTTCCTGGGTTTCTTCCACAGAGATTGTCTTCACAGACATGGTGACGTAGCTCCAGCTATTGGGTCCAAGGACGGGGTATTGGCTGGAGTCTGCAACTGGTTTGGTTTAAGGCAGGGCAACCCTCTTCCCTAAGGTCTGCCTGGTGGAGTGTGGGGTGTAGAGTGGCCACTGCCAGGTTTCTGTCTCCCATTCCCGTTCTCTGACTTTAAAAGAATAGTAATTGTTTTCGTTTGCACGAAGGGCTCCATTTATGCTTGATTAACATGGAAGATGATAAAAATGATGCATGACATTAAGTATGTCAGATTAACTTTGTTATAAATTTAATTTCATTTCAACACCAAGCTGTGTTCCTAAATGTAAAGCCTAAATCGTTTGCCACATCTGTATCTGCATTATTATTACTTGAAATGAAAAAATTAGGACTTCTTGCTCACCAACTATCTAGTAAGGTGTCCTGGGATCTTTTGTAAAATTAACTTCGATGGCATTGGTCCAAAGTAGCAGTAGATCTTTTGCCTCCTTTTTCAAAGTTGGGGCCCTTGCTGTTGCTCACAAATAATAGCATGGGTTTGGGATTACATGTGCACTTTCATTTTTAAGTCCCGTGGGGGTAGAATTCATCCGAGTCTGAAATTATGAGCTCATTGGAAACCCAGCTTTGCTTTTTCTGTCTTCTCACCTGTCTTTGGCTTCATTTTCCTTTCAACGATGTCTGTTCTATCCTTTCCAGGCCAAAGATCATTCTCCTTGATAGGGAATATGGAAACATAACAGTGTTGGAATAGTTCAGCGTTCTCTTGGTTTTCAACATCACACCATCAGCTCCCAGTGGAGCTGAGCTCTTTCGGTTCTTTCCTTTCAAGGACTATACTTCCTCCCCGCCCCCCCCCACCCCAAGCTCCTTGAAATAATGTTTCTTATAAACTTCAGCACATTCTGGGCTTTGATCTTTCTGAAGCTGTTTTTCTGTGTCCAGGCCATTCTGATACTTTTGCTTATGAAGGGCCTGTTTGTTGTTGTTTTTAAATTTTTAATGTTTGTTTATTTCTGAGACAGGGACAGAGCATGAGTGGGGGAGGGGCAGAGAGAGAGGAAGACACAGAATCCGAAGCAGGCTCCAGGCTCTGAGCTGTCAGCACAGACCCTGATGCAGGGCTCGAACTCACGAACCGCGAGATCATGACCTGAGCCGAAGTCGGACACTCAACCGACTGAGCCACCCCAGCGCCCCTGTTTGTTGTTGTTTTGTAGAACTCATTGCTGGTTTCCATTTGCAGCCAAACTGCTGCTTTTTTTTGTGATATCATCATATTTTATTATATTGTCAGATTTTCACTTTCGAACTCCCTCCCCCTCCCCTTTCATCCATAGTGTGATGTCTTTCTTTTAAAGTCTTTGGCCGTGAGATCATTTCTGGCAACTGTCTGTGATCTCTGAAATACGCTTCCCTAAAGCCAGGGCCCATGCCTAGACCACATCGTTTCTTCCTTGCCTGTTGTGAAATTTGCAATTGTCCTCTTTCTGACGTTTTGGATAAAAAGTGCCTGTTTGCTTCTTTGACTTTCTGAAAAGCAATTATTAGCAAGGCTAATAGTTAAAAAAAAAAAACAAAACACTGGGCATTCTGGGTTTTAGCAGAGTGGGGCTTCTGGGAGTCTTACGGGAGAGTTGAAATCCCCTACCGCCCTGTGTCAGCTTCTTGTTCATTTTAGAAGAATACCAGCCACCTCTTCCATCTGGCTGGGGGGCAGCAATGTTACTTATTCTTTTTCTGCTTCCCTTTACCTCACGTGCCTCGTTGCTTAACGTTCACTTTATCAACCTATGATAATTTAACTTGGGGTCCCTGAGAACTCCACAGAATCTTAACTTTTGGCTGTTGTTTGTCTCTTACCAATTTCTGCCAGCAAAACAGTAAGAAGGAAAGAATAGTTCAGTTAGAGGAGAAGCAGACCTATATGACAGCTTTCTTTTCATAAAGGCAAAGCCACAGTCTCATTAGGAAAGCAATGCTATTCTAACACGAAGCGAAGACAAGTAAACACCTTTGAAAATTTGTATTCAAGTGTGTTTTGCCTTGGAGTTTGCTTTAGAGCAAAAGAAAGGGGCTCCTGAGAAAGCCTCCAGGCTGAGATTTCTGGTTTTTGGTTTCATCATCTTATCTTGGGAAAGACTAGCAGGAGCTATGGGGACAAAAAGGGCAGGGAAGAAAGACTGAAAGGGACTCCATTCTGGTCCTTTGGAAGATCTTCTCGGTGGCCAGCTGGGCCGGCTGGCCTTGGGAGGAAGGAAGGGTGGAAGGGGCCTGGTTGGAGGGTGGAGGGCTAGCACAGGCTGCGGGGTCACAGGGACCCAGGGCTGCACTTTCTCAGCTCTGTGACCTTGCACGAATTATGTATTTTCTCTGACTCAGAATTTGTAAAGTGGGGACAATCGTGTGACTGAGCTCACGAGCTTGCGAAAAAGATGAAGTGACTTAATCTATGCAAAGTACACAGCACAGGACCTGGCCCCGAATAGTGATCACAGACCTGTTAATTCCAGTGTTCAGTGCTTCGAACTCAATGCACCCAATTTAGGATTTAATTTTGTAGGCAGTTCCCCAACTAAACTGGAACTCCTTTGAGGGCAGGAATGGTGTCTAATGCTTTTCTTGATGTGGAGCTGGGCAGAGTAAGGCTGAATATTCACGCAGTGGTTTGAAGTTAGCCCCACACGATGTGTGACATTGTAAGCCACCTAAAAAGAGTAGCAGGGGAGGGCGGGGTGGGGAGGCACCTTTGCTGTGTGAGCTGGAGTGTCATTTTTTTTTCTTTAAAGTTTTTATTTTACTTATTTTTGAGAGAGAGAGAGAAGGAACAAACGAAAGAGGGGCAGAGAGAGGGAGACACAGAATCCAAAGAAGGTTCTATGCTCCAAGCTATCAGCAGAGTCCAACATGGGGCTTGCTCCCACAAACTGAGAGATCATGACCTGAGCCAAAGTCAGGATGCTTAACCAACTGAGCCACCCAGACACCCACTGGAGTGTCCTTGTAAGTAACCTGTGAGGCCTCTAACATGGGAAGGAATTGATCTGGGGACCCAGGGGAACTTCTTCCCTTGGCTATGTGTGGATATTTGTATTTATGTATATGTTTAAAACATGTTTACAATTTATATAACCTAGAGACACAAATTGTCTTCAGTTCTTGTTATCAAGAGTCTTCAGCACCAACTATAGCCCTGACAGAGTCCCTGAAACACTGCCACATTCTGTAAGATTTTCAAACTGGTGAGGATCAAACCATCCCAATGCACTTGGAGTTTAGCATACATGATTGACATCTAATTCTTCATGGGGTGGCTTTTAAATAGCAGAGGCAGTTAACCAAAACAGCCAATTTGCCAATAATTCTGTACAGATAGGGCTTTATTATATGAAATGCTACTGGAAGTGGTTTTCCATTTGGTTTTGTTATGATGATTATTTTTGGGTGGAGGTGGGATGATTTAAGTAAGAAGCTTTTTTTTTTTCCCCCCGAAATCTATATGGCTGTCTCCAGGAGTGAGCATGAGAGGGAGGCGATAAGAGAGAGGGAGGCCTTGGGGGCTGAATACACTCCCCTT
The DNA here is from genome assembly GCF_023721935.1 of Panthera uncia. Classification (NCBI taxonomy): domain Eukaryota; kingdom Metazoa; phylum Chordata; class Mammalia; order Carnivora; family Felidae; genus Panthera; species Panthera uncia. The sequence goes on from NC_064808.1 coordinate 99,848,636, forward strand.
CTGTTCCAAGGCTGCCACCAGAAATGCAGGAGGGGACTTTTTTTTTTTTTTTAATTTTTTTTTTTAATGTTTATTTATTTTTGAGACAGAGAGAGACAGAGCATGAATGGGAGAGGGTCAGAGAGAGAGGGAGACACAGAATCCGAAGCAGGCTCCAGGCTCTGAGCTGTCAGCACAGAGCCCGACGCTGGGCTCGAACTCACGGACCGTGAAATCTTGACCTGAACCGAAGTCGGACGCCCAACCGACTGAGCCACCCAGGCACCCCATGCAGGAGGGGACTTTTAAGCAGAGAGCTGAAGTCCCCGGTTGGAGAGACAAAGAGCAAGTGTGCAATAAATTCAGTGGGGCAGAAGGAACCGAGTGAAGGGAAACATTCATCATAATGTTGACAGAATCCCACAGATGGTGTGGTAATAATCAGGTGAATGTGCACTTTGCAGGTACTTTACAAAAGCGCCTTGTGATCATCACCGTCAGTATTCGCTGGGTGGTCAGAAGTTCCACTGGCGGCTCTGCCTACTTGTTGAGGGGCTGGATCTGTGCAGCCTGGACCTGGATAAGCCAAAGAGTGTGTTTCCACATTTACTCCTAAAACCGCTCCTTTGAAGAAGATATGTGTCCCTTTTGCAGACGAGGCGTCAAGGCACGGACAGGTCAACTGTCTTGCCTAGATACACACAGTGGGTAATACAAAGTCAGGGTCCCAACCCAGGTTTGTTTTGAGTCCAGAGCTGGTGCTGTTTTTACTGTTCTCATGAAAAGTCCTTTCCCCCAGGGGTCTTCCTGCCTCTCATATGTGTCCAGAGGTATTAGTTGGCCAGAGCTGCTAAAACAGAGTACCTCAAACTGGGAGGCTTCAACAGCACAGATGTATTGTCTCAGTTTTGGAGGCTGGAAGTCCAAGATCAGGTCTGTTCCAGTCCTGTCTCCTTGGCTTGTAGACGGCCGTCTTCTCTTTGTCTCTTTGTATCATCTTTTCTCTCTGCGTCTCTGTCCAGATTTCCCCTATTTTCAAGGACACCAGTCATATTGGATTAGGGCCCATCCTAATGACCTTCTTTGAACTTGAATACCTCCATGAAGACCCTGTCTCTAAATACAATCACTTTTATTTTATTTTATTTTTAAAAAATTTTTAAAGTTTATTCATTTCGAGAGAGACAGAGAGAACAAGGTAGGGAGGTACAGAGAGAGAGGGAGAGAGAGAGAATCCCAAGTAGGCTCTGCACCGTTGGCACAGAGCCCAATGCGGGGATTGAACTCATGAAACGTGAGACCACGACCTGAACCGAAACCAAGAGTCAGACACTTAACCGACTGAGCCACCGAGGCACCCCCATAAATACGGTCACGTTCTGAGTTAAGGCTTCAACATATGTATCTGGGTAGAGGGAACACACAACTCTCCCCATAGCAGGTCACACACTCTAGCAGCTGTGCTTTAGACGCTTTGTTTACAGGAACAGGACTTTTCCTATTGCCCATCATTGTCTTTGTCTATTTTATTTAATCTGTTAACTAACAGCCATGAACATAGTCACCTTTGAAGTGGGCCTGCTCACTGGAGTGAGTCTCAGGTCAATAAAGCATTCAGTGGGCTCTAATTTAATTAGTCAAGTTACTGTGACAGCTGCTTTGTAACCCTGGTTCGCAGACTGGCAGAGGACAGAGACAAGACTGGCAGAGCTCATTGTTGATTCCAGGCATCCCTGATGCGGCCCCAGGGCCCTCGGAACTTTGCTTCTGTTCCGGCAGGAAAAGAGAGGGGAGCTGAAGTGGCATTAGCATTTTTCTAGCCTGGGTATATCTTTTAAAACTGAATGGGAACCAGAATAAAAGGAAAGACCCTTGTGGTTTCATGCCCCTCCTTCCTCATCTTGCCACATACCAAGTCAGTTCTCCCATAATTTGGAGGGTTTCTGAAAATCGCTGCCACGGAAACTTCACGGGCTAATGCTGGTTTTGTCAGCTGCTTCCACCCCACCTGTCCGAGCTGGCATGGTTCCTCAAACCTCTCCCTGTCTCCCCAACCTCAACCCCAGTCTTCGGCTTGCCTCTCGCTCCAGGGACCACTGACCTTGGCAGTCTCTCACTGGTCTTCCCAGATCTGCAGGGGGTAGCCCTGGAGGGGTGGGGGTGGGCAGAGAGCGCTGATGTAAAATCAGAAGACATGATTTTCTCCTTGCTCCTGTCACTTGGCCTAGCCGTGTGAACTTGGGCAAAACAGTTACCTCCTCTGCTCTCTATGCCTGGTCACTTACCAGAGATAGAAATTCCTGTGTTGCTCACCTTCTGGGATGGTCGTGAAGACAGAATAAACATCAAAGGCACTGCCCCTACACAAGCTGATGTGAAAACAAAACTCTCACTTTGCTTATGTTGATTTTACCATCCGCCGTATTACCGGGGTCATGGTGTGGTCTCTGTGTTCTGCATGTGTGTGTCTGACCTGGACTGAGTTCCCAGAAAGCAGAGCACCTTGTGCAGTGCCCGACCCTGCACCATATACTGACAGGCATGAATGGGCTTTGGGTGACTGATGAGAGCAAGTCTTGGAGAAGAAAGGAAAGACCAGTGGATGACAAAGTGGGTATCTGAGAAGGTTGCACATGGAGAGAGTGACTGATTTTCTCTGAGTCACAAAGGTTTTACAGTCATATCAGTTGTTAGATACTGATTTAAAATGTCAGGTGGCTATTGCTGAACTAGAGCAGATGTTTGGGAAGTTATTTTTAATCAACCACATGATTGATATCTTTTGCTACTCCTTTTTGTCTTAATTAAAGCAGGTGAAAAATGCCCTTTGTGTCCAATAGTGACACCAATGATTCACCATGTGGGGAAATCTCCTCATAGTCCATGTTTGACTGAGTAGTCCACAAACTTGTCTTTAGAAATTTGAATGACTCCCAAAGTTGACCTTTTTTTTTTTTTTTTTTTTTTTTTTTTTCCTCCTTGAGACAGACAGAGCGCAAGCAGGGGAGGGGTAGAGACAGAGGGAGACAGAGTCCGATGCAGGCTCCAGGCTCCGAGCTGTCAGCACAGATCCCGACGCGGGGCTCGAACAGGTGAACTACAGGATCATGGTCTGAGCCAAAGTTGGATGCTTACCCGAATGAGCCACCTAGGCACGCCCAAAGTAAACAGCTTTTAAACAAAGTTAAAAAAGGAAAACGTAGTTGCTTAACAAAATGAACAATTTGGGATGGTATTTTTATTTATGGTATGTAAATTATAAACTTCATATTTTATCCCTGAGCTTGAGAAGTCGTCCAGAAACCATGGATATAGTTCCTTGTAGGCTTAGAAATCATTTCCTAGAATACAACTTGGGTAAGTTTTTGTCTGAATATTTGAACAAGGGAGGCCTTGTTTCCCTATCCTCTTAGGAATGCATGCTCCTGTGTGGGGACGAGAGAGTTGTTTTTGTTTTTTGGTTGTTTTTTTTTTTTTTTTTTTTTTTTTTTCTTTGTCCCTTTTTTTGGCTGCCTTAGTGGCTGATGCAACAGGAGTGCAGGGCAGGACAGAATAGAGCTAAATTTTTTTTTTTTTTTTCTAATTTGGGAACTATGATGTGCTGCTTACTGGGCAAAGTACTAGGAATAACTCTATGCAGACAGACATACCTTGTTTTATTGCACTTCGCTTTATTGTGATTTGCAGACTGTGTTTTTTGTTTTGTTTTGTTTTGTTTTGTTTACAAATTAAAGATTTGTGGTAACGTTGCATCAAGCAAGTCTGTGACACCATTTTTCTAACAACATTTGTTCACTTCATGTTTGTAATGTCACATTTTGGTAATTCTTGCAATATTTCTAACTTCTTCATTATGATTGTATTTGTTAGGGGGACCTGTGATCAGTGATTGCAGCTTGCTGAAATCTCAGTTGATTGTTAGCATATTTTAGCAATACAGTATTTTTTAAATGTTTATTTATTTGAGAGAGAGAGAGAGGGAGAGACCGAGCATGAATGGGGGGGGAGGGGCAGAAAGAGAGGGAGACACAGAATCTGAAGCAGGCTCCAGGGTCCGAGCCATCAGCACAAAGCCTGAAATGGGGCTCAAACCCATGAGCAGTGAGATCATGACCTGAGCTGAAGTCAGAGGTTTAGCCAACTGAGCCACCCAGGCGCCCTGCACAATACAGTATTTTAAAATTAAGGCATGTATATTGCCTTTTTAGACATAATGCTGTCATTGCACACTTACTAGACTACAGTATAGTGTGAACATAACTTTTATATGCCCTAGGAAACCAAAAGATTCATCTGACTCACTTTATTGTAATATTTACTTTATTGCTGTGGCCTAGGACTGAACCAGCAATGCCTCCAGGGCGTGCCTGTACAAAAAGAAGCCAGTAATTTTGGATTTAGGGGATGCAGTGAGAAGTTTTGCGATGGGTTGACAGCTGAGCCATATCTTGAAGCATCAGAAGCTTTCTAATTATGAAAACATGAGGGAAGGACATTCTAGCCTGAGAGCACAGCCTAAGTGAAGAGTGGAAATGGCATCCACTTGAGGAATATTCTAGAAATTTGACTATAGTTGGAATATAGTTTACGGGGTGTGTGTACGGAGGGGGAGGATGCAATGAAACATGAGGCCAAAAAGAGGAGGAATCCTGATAGCCATGTGGAGGATGTGCTATGTGGGGCTGAGAAGAAAGGCAGGGAGATTGTTTAGAAAGCAAGAGATGATAGGAGTCTGAACTAAGGCAGGGGGGTGAAACGTCCCTGACTGGACAGGATGGTAGAAGAGTGGAAATAAAACAGACTGGCAAGTGCACATGTTGATTGATTGCGTCAACAGACTTTACTGAGCACTTGCCACATGCCAGTCACTGTGTGCAACTGAAAAGATGAAGAAGAAGAGACAGTGTCCCTGGTCTTGAGGGCTTACCACCAATTAGCCCTCAGCCATGTCCCATATGCATGTGATGCATGAACTACAAGAGGGGGCTATCCAATGTGGAGGCTGTTGGAGGAGATGGAGGGACATTTAACTTAGGTCTTTTTCTTTTAACTTTATTTATTTATTTTGAGAGAGAAAGAGAGAGCAGCAGAGAGAGAGAGAGAGAGAGAGAGAGAGAGAGAGAAAATCCCAAGCAGACTCTGTACTGTCAGTGCAGAACCCAATGTGGGCTCGAACTCACCAACTGTGAGATCATGACCTGAGCCAAAATCGAGAATCAGACGTTTAACAGACTGAGTCACCCAGGTGCCCCAGGCATCCCTTACTTTAGATTTTGGTCAGAGTAACAAGATGTAAGAGAGTACTCAGAAAGCAGTGTGCTAATGAATAAACAACCGATTACTATATGAGATCACATAGCTATTCTTTTCCTTCTAAATATACTTTTATCCATTTCTTTGTATTCAATGCAAGCAAAATGGCAACAGTCAGGGTTTCTTGGCTGCCTATTAATATGCAGTAATGGTCTAGAATAAGTTAACTGGATCTCACATTTTCCCAATTTTCACTCACTAAAGCTTTCTTTTATTAGATTTAGGTATCATTAATTTCTTCATTGAGAAAATTACTCTGCAGAGGGTTGGGTGGAAGGAGGTATGCCCTTGGGCCTCGTTAGACTGTGGGATGGCATTAGAGGGTCCGATGGCTTGAACTAACCCCAGTGGGATGAGCCAAACTGAACTGGGAGGGGGTGGGAGTTGTTTGAGGGGATCTGGGGATATTGTAGATACAGATGGATCATGAACAGATAGAGGCTGGATGAGAGCGAGAGAGGCATTCCTGGTACAGATGAAGCAACAAAAGGGCATGAGATGACACTGAAGGGGACGTACAGAGCCTCTCGAAATCTTGATCCTGCATTTCCCCCCATGTGTGCTCTCATGACCTACACTGAGAGCGCCAGACTTTCTTCCTCTGGGAAAGAAAGAGAGTGATTATGGGGGCCATCTCAGCAAGTCTGAAATCGGTAGGGCAGGCAGTCTGGAACAGAAGATCATAGGCAGGCTTAAATCCACAAACAAGAGCTGAAGCTGTCACCCACCGGTAGACAGGAAGGGGACATCAGGAGCAGGATAGAACTCCATAGGCGCTGGCCAGAGCTGTGGTCCACAGGGGGACCTTCTTCTCGCTGAGCCCACATGTTCTGTGAAGACATGACGTGTGGGGCATGTATGTGGTAGGAGTGGGGGGAAACCCTGGACCAGACGTCAGGAGACCTGGGCTTGGGCCACCTCCAGTTTCCTGTAGTAGTAATGGTAGATTCAATGGTAGATTCTTTCAACAAAGTTTGTAAGTCCGAGAATTCTGTATAACTTGAACTTAGGTATTTTTTCTCTGTCTGAAAGTGCCAGGGCCCCTCTGAAGGACAGCCGATATTTTTGAGAATAGTGACTGAAGGAGGAGAGAAAGCAAAATTTCAAGGTTCATGAGTTGAGGCTTATCCATAGACATGGTCCTGGGAGTCAGGGAGTTGTCAGGGGGAAGAAAGTAGAGGAGCAGGGTCAGAACTAGGATGAGGCTGTATTTGAATCACCATGGTAAAAATAGAGATCCCGGGGCCTTCGTGCAGAGGGGTCACGCTTCAGCTGGTTTTCAGATGGCTCACCCTATGGCACAAAATTTAAGGAGGCATCACTCTTAGAGTAGTCAGGTACTAACACTCCGCTTGCTAGTGACTACCTCCTTACACTTTGAACCGTAGGCTCCTGCTGCCTTACCCTGGTGGTGGTATTCTGTCCAAACCAGGGAAACAGCCAGGGCCCTCAGAATAGCTCATCTGGGAAGGAAGGAGTAGCAGAGAGAAAGAGAAGGGAGCCTTCTTAGGTAGCAGAGCAGAGAAGGATGGCCAGGAAGAGGCCGGTCTCAGTGTAATCTAAAACCCACACTTTTTTTTTCAGTTTTATGGACGCTTATGATTGACAAACTTGTGATTGTAAAATTAAAGTGTGCATCTTAATGATGTTGATGTCTATGTGCATTGTGAAAGGGTTCCTCTCGTCTAGTTTATTAACACATCTATCACCTGTTTTAGACATATTTGTTTACTTACTTGTAGACATATTTGTTTACTTACTTTTTGGTGAGAACATTTAAGTTATATACTCTTAGGAAAATCTAATCATACGTTTAAGTGTTATAAACTACAGTCACCGTATTATAACTTACATGAGTTGTAAGGTGAACAAGATGCTCAGGCCTTCCACGGAAGGAACTTGGAAATGAGCTCCATTGCTCTGTGTGTAGCTGTAGGTTTGCTGTGTCTGTGGAAAGAAGTGAGTTCAGGAGCGTTTTGTATATCATCATCTTGAACCAGAACCCCTTTATTGATTGCTTCCCTACCCCCTGAATATGGGCCATACTTTCTTAGTGTATGTGTGTGTGTGTGTGTGTGTGTGTGTGCATGCCTCACCATTTGTTGTTGGAAACTGGATTTTAAATGATATAACACATCAAGTCTGGAAATCAGATTCTCCCTCTTCCCTGGTGTTTATTGTTGATGTTGTTTGTTTAGTGACTTTTCTGAACAAATTCTGTAATGTCTATGTATTCTTTGTCATGTGTGGCCACTGAAGTCTCTGCTCAGTCAGCTTAGTGGTCAGCTAAAGACTGGACAGAGATTTGCTTTAGATGCCTAGAACCAATAAGTCTCTCAGTCTTTGCAGAGGCTCTAGGGGCATGTTGGGGCAGGCCTTCAACAATCAGCCAGGAAGTTTACAACTCTGCCTTAGCCTTCACTTCCTACTTTTTTAGAGCATCAAGGTTAGCCAGAGATGAGAGCTTAGGACCTTCCTGAAGTCTTTCCTAAATAAGTACACGGCCCTGGGTATGCGCACATTCCTATGCATATGCATGCTTTCTAGATTCTCTGGAATATTTCAAAATCCCCTTATGGACACCTTATTCCCCAGCTTTTTATTTTAAGGTTTTTGATTAGCTTATTGTTTGCCCCAACTGTTATCCATTGCCTCAGGCAGCCATAGAGGCCCACGATTGTCTTTGATTGTTTTCAACAGACCTCCTTAGGGAAAAAGCTCTTCATCCTGGGCAAGCTCAGAGTCCAGTCAAAGTAAGATGGCCTTGCAAAAGGGATCTTCCAGACAGTTCAAATAATGACTGCTCTCTGGAAATGAGGCTTTTTGAAGGAGCTCCAACCCTCTTCTACCTGTGACTACCAAGCTGCTGATTTTCCCTGTGATCATGGGATGTTGGTTCCTAAGGCTACTTCAGCGCTGGAGAGAGGGTGATGGAATCAGAGCAAATTAAAATGCCATAAAGCAGGGCGCCTGGGCGGCTCAGTCGGTTAAGCATCCGACTTTGGCTCAGGTCATGATCTCACGTCTTGTGGGTTCGAACGCCACGTCGGGCTCCGTGCTGACAACTCAGAGCCTGGAGCCTGCGTTGGATTCTGTGTCTCCATCTCTCCCTGCCCCTCCCCTGCTCACACTCTGTCTCTCTCTGTCTCTCTGTCTCTCTGTCTCAAAAGTAAATAAACATTAAAATGCCATAAAGGCTCACTGTTCTTACCAAGATTGTGTCCTTTTTCTTGAATAAACACTTTCCATATTAAGCCCTTGGTTAATTTCCAGACTTTTGAGGAAGTTGATTCTGATAATTTTTTGTCAGTTTTCTCCTTGCTTTTGTGAAGAAGAGAATTTTCAGAGGGCTTTACTCTGGCATTTTCACTGACATCACCTGTAACATATTTGAAATGCCCTTCTCTGTGATTGCCTTCTCATTTCTTAAAACACAGCTCAAATGTCTCCTCTATTATAAAGCCTTTTCTGTGTCCTCTGGGCAAAGGACTGGGTTATTTCTTTATCTTCCTATACATCTATGTTGATGCCCCTGTTATTAAACTTTTCACAAATAACAGTTATTTATACCTGTTCCTGTGTCTTCCCTCAGCCTGCAGTTTCCTAGTTTGTGACGTATTCATTCTCCATGCCCAAACTAATTCCAGACACACAGTAACTATTCATCTATGTGGGCAGAGGGGTATTTGTTTTAGGGGATCTCAGAGCCTAGCCAGGGAATTCTCAGCACTCGCCACCAGTTCTTTCCTCCTCCTTCTGTGATTCATAGCTGACCTCTGTCTCTTCATTGTATTAGAAGTGTGGGGTGCTGTGTGTGACTACCATAAGCTCAGAGTTGACACACTGAATGTAAGAGGAAAATAGCAAAAATAAAGGCTGTGTGGATGAGGTTCAACAGTAATAATCATAATAGTGATAGCAGCTAATAGTTACTGAGTAGATTCTATGCTAGATATCAGGCTAGGAGCTTTACATTCAGTATCTCCTTCATTTCAAACATCAGTCCCATGAGGTGGGTACTATTTCCTTATTTTACAGGTGAGACAGTAAGGGAAGTCGCAGATCTGGGGTTAGGTGAAAGCCCGTATTCCTAACTGTTCTATCTGAGGGGTCCGTGGGAAGCATTTGGAACAGGGGAAGCCACACAAGTCTTTTTTCTTCCTTGGGACCTGTTCTGCCTCTCTGAAGAGCTGTGGTTCCCAGGCGTGCTCAGCTCAGCCGGGCCGCTTTGTGCTTTGAAGCAAGATAGCACTGGGGGCTCCTGTAGTAACTGGTCCCCAGGGCAGCTGGGGGGAGAGGCCCCATTTCCTCAGCATTGGGGCGACAGGTGTAGCCCTGAGGAGAGAAACGACTAAGATTCCTCATTATCATCCCAATTCCAACATGGTGACAGCCCCACACTGCTGGGAAAGCCAACCCACACAGAGATGAGATGTAATCCAGAGGGCTCAGAAACATTTCAACAAATGCTAATATCAGTCTTTCCAATACAGCCCTGTCAGCAGGAAGGGGGAATGTGCTAGCATGCACGGGGCACACTGTTTGGCACAAGGGACCTGGTTGCTAAGCAACAGTAGCTGGCCTCCCCTCCTCCCTATAACCTTTTTCTCTGTTTCTAAGCTTCTAGTTAGCAGATGGGAGGGCCTGAGGCTGCCCAGCCCAGCCCAGCCCTTGGCCCCTTTCCCTGCAACAAGGGGTCTATTCATGGTTTCTGAGCAGATTTATTGTCTCTTTGGCACGCGCGTGCGCGCACGTGTGTGTGTGTGTGTGTGTGTGTGTGTGTGTGTAGTGGGGGGAGGATAAAGGGAGGGGCCCTATGTGAACTAGGGAAACCTCACCCTCCAACCAAGTTGGCTGGGCTATTTAATCAATGCTGATCCAAGAACAGGAGCAGAACCCTGACTAGCAGACCCTGAGGCTTTACATTGGTGCCACTGACCCAAATGGTAAGGCTGTACCTACATCTGTGCTATCCCTGACCTGGTGTCTCTCTCTCTCTCTCTCTCTCTCTCTCTCTCTCTCTCTCCCACAGGGCATCTAGGGATGCCTAGACCAGTGAGGAAAGGCAGAGAGAGAGAGGTAAATGAGCACAATATAGGGCCAAAACAGGTGCCTTATGGGTTGAAGGAAACTTCTTAGAGCAGTGATGTCTAGCTATGTCTTAAAGGGTCCTAGGAGTCAGCTACATGGGAGAAAGGACAGCAAGTGCAAAGTCTCTGTGGTGTGAGAGCACGTGAAGGCCTGGAGGACTGGCATGTGTGTTAGTATGATCCTGAATTCCACTGAGGAGGGAGTCATGCTGGCAGCTGGGGATGGAGAGGTGAGGAAGGGTGAGATCACAGGGGATTTTGTGAACCATGTCTTAGGACTTTGGATTTATCAGACTACAGAGATTCATTTGGTACTTTATTATTATTATTATTATTATTATTAGTATTATTATTATTTTAGAGGGTGGGGGGAGAGGGGCAGAGGGAGAGAGAGAGAATCTTAAGCAGGCTCCACACTCAGGGAGGAGCCCATGATTGAGCAGGGCTCGATCCCATGACCTGGAATCATGACCTGAGCTGAAATCAAGAGTCGGACGTTCAGCCAACAGAGCCACTCAGACGCCTCTCATTGGGTCCTTTAAAGATGAGATTAACTTGCTCATGTTTGAATTTTAGGATTGCTCTGACATGGAGAATGAATGGAGACAAGAACTAGAGGAGGGAGATTACTTGTTGGGTAGTAATGGTGATCACTCTTATTTTACAAATGAGAAAACTGAAGTTTGGAGAGGTGTTAGGCTGCAGACCTAGCTTTGAACTGCTGTTCCAGTATTTCCCCTAAGATCTTATTTTCCATTACTCTTCTTCACGGCACATGAACTTCAGGCAAACATATAACTTACTCTGCTCTGTGCTTTTCCACCCCCATGCTTTTGCCTCTTCAGTCGCCTAGAACACCCAATGCCCATATATGTCCATGTAGGCCCCGTGCGTCTCCGAGGGCCTGTCTCAGGCTGCCTTTTCTGGGAAGCCTTTTTTGATCTCCCCGGTGAGAAGTAAGCTCTGCTTCTGAATGCCAATGGTGGTGAAACTGAACTTCCCTTCTGTCACTTAACATGTTCTGCTTTTTTTCCATGACCTATTGTCAGGACTCCACTGCAGATTCTTTGGGGGCAGCTGGGGAGTGTTCCATGTTGGTTTATTTTGAATTCCCTACAGTGTCCCCCATTGTGGCCTATCCACTTGGGCTAAATATGGTGCATTGTGCAGGGGCACTTCCTACTCTGACACAGGAGGGGAAGAAGAAGGCTGGGGTCTGGAGGCCTGAGGAGGGATGTGGAGAGACTCAGTGGATGCCCTTGATAGCTGTGGGAGGCAAGGGGAGTGGGTGGTGAGGAGTCTGGGTTTCAGAGTCAGCCCAGTCTGGGTTTGAATACCTGCTCTGATGCTTACTGGCCTTGTAAGAATAAGGTGGGTGAGGTTAGGGGATCCAGGGGAGCGGAGAAGGCCTGGAGGGGCATCGGCATCGGTGGGAAGACAGAGAGAGTGTCTAAGATGAAGAAAAGGCAGTGAGTGCACAGCCGAGGTTAGAGAGTGGGGGCTCGTAGTGGGCTGTGACTTCTTACCGTGGTGTGGGGATCCTGAGTGACCGACAGTTATTTTCCCAGAGCCTGATGCCGGATGGCCAAGCCCACATGGAGCCTCAGTATGCAGAGGAGGGTCCAGGACGTGGGATCTTCAGAGCAGAGCCAGGAGACCCACTGAGGAGGCCTGAGGCCCAGCAGCAGCCCAGTAGGCGAGATTGGGCTATGGGGAATGATAGGGTGGAGACAGTGAGTGGATAAGCTATCCACATTCCCCAGACCCTTCATGGGCCAGTCCCAAATTACCGATGGCGAGAGGCAGCCTCACTGCTCCTCCCGGAACCGCTTTGGCCGTTTCCCAGTTTGGGGACTGAGTGGGCTCTGTGGTGATGGGGCAGGGGGAGGTGGGCAGGGACAGTGGGAGCAAACTCCCGCCACAGCCCAGTGGCTGCCGTGCCCCGTGGAGGTGCCTCAGGGCAGAGTGAGGCTGGCAGGCAGGAGCGGGGCACCCAGACTCCTCTGCCCTCTCCCACAGCCTCTCGGGCGGGGCGCTGGTGCTCAAGGCGGTGCGGCTGCGTGGGGCTGGGCGCCCTGGCGCTGCTGGCTGGTGTGAGCGTCGGCTCATGGCTTCTCGGTCAGTGCTGGGGCCCTTCGGTGCTCTGGGGAGGGCTGGAGAACAGGATCTGGGGGATCCTTGTTGCAAGACACAAGCGGGTGTAAAGGGCAGTCAGGAAGAGCGTCTTTCTGATCTACCCAGAGCTGACAGCGAGGGAGAAGGGATGGATTTGCAGCTGGAGGGATCTAGGCTCCGCGTAAAGAATGTTTTAGTCCTACAGTGAGAAGTGTAAGGTACTTGAATGGATGACCCGGGGAGGCCCAGGGCAGACGTTTTCTAGAAATCATTCCCAGTCAAAGAGAGACGGAGACAGGGACAGACAGAGTGTGCTCTCCTCGGGGTGTTAGTTGGGGGACCCGCCTAAGGCTGGGTGGTACATGAGTCCCCAGGCAGCTGCTTTTGTCTCCCTCTGTTGCAGGGGTCTTGTTCTGCCCCTTGGCCCTCTCCTTGGGAATCCCTCCCTTCTCCTAGCCTCTTCTCTGTGACCTCTCCCTGTCCTTGTCCTCTGAAGTGCTGTATCTGTGGCCAGCCGCCTCTCAGCCATCTCCCGGGAACTTGCAGGATGAGGAGATGCCTTTGAGCTGCTCAGAGGCCAGTGGTGAGGAAGCCCTGCTCCCTTCGCTTCCCAGAACAGGTGGGCCACACCCCCAAGGCAGCAAGACTGCCCTCTTCTCAGCCCTGAGCCCCTTCAGAGCTCTGGGCTCCCCACTTCTGGCCAGGGGCAAAGAGGACCAAAATGGAAGGCCATGAATCCACTGCCTGCATCCGGGTCTCCTCCTCTGGTGGGAAGGGAGTGGCATGGTCCAGCCTCAAAAAGTGGATCTCTGGTTCGGAGCATCCAGCACACCCTGGGGACTGTTTTGACCTCTAGCCGAGGCACAGACAGGGGTCATTAAGGCCTCTTTGGGTCCCCGCACGGCCAGGTCCAGCTCCCCCTGGCCACTCTGCCCCTCTACCCCTCAGTAGGTAGGATGTGACTTTTATGCTGTGCCTTCAGTATCTTTCAGAATCAACCCTGAGGGCTTCTTGCTGGCAGTACAGGTGAGGCCAGACTGGCTCCTGGTCTGCCACGAGGGCTGGAGCTCTGCCCTGGGGCTGCGGATCTGCCAGAGCCTGGGACATCTCAGGTAACTGGGGCCAGGCTAGGGGCCCGGGGAGGGTTGCAGGCTGGTGGTAGGAAAGGGGGAGTTGGAGACCTCTATCTGCCCGTCCCCATCAAAGTGCTCAGGAACTGGCAAGAGGTCACTTTGGCCATCTTCGGGCCTCTGGACACGATGGTACCCCAGCCTGTTTCTCTCCTTTGAGCAATACTGCTTTTTAACAAATATAAATCCCAGAAGTCATTGTCAAAGTCTTGCTCAGTGAGGGTACTGTTGGGTGGATTGTATATCACGTATATCCCGGTCATGATTAACTGCCATCTCCTGTGCTACAGTGTAAACCGATTTCCTCCCGTTCTGTTCCCCTCTTCTGCCAAGACTCACTCACTACAAGGGAGTGAACCTGTCTGACATCCAGCTCAACAGCTCCCAGGGGTTTGCTCAGCTCTCTCCAGGTCTGGGAGGCTTCCTGGAGGAGGTGTGGCAGCCCAGGTAGGGCTTCTGAGGAGATTGAGTGGGGTCCCTTACTTCCTGGTGAACAGTCCGGCAGAAATCTTCCTGTCATGGGAGGCTGGTAGCAAAGACATTGGCCGTATGATATAGGACACAGAGGAACATTTCCCAGTCTGAAATCACAAACTCCGTTCCCATGAGTGGGGATTCACTCTGCCAGGAGAGCCGGGATGCTGTGGGTTTGAGACACTAGAACGATCGAGGCATTAGGCTGCTGGGGCCAGTAAGAGCAGGTGAGAGAAGAGGGCTTTGGTCCATCAGGAATGGAGGTTTGCTAAGAAGGAGGAGGGGGAGAGGAGAGCAAAGGGCGGGGGATAGAGAAGAGAGAGTAAGCCCAGGAGGGGCATGGGACAAAGCTCCCTGTTCTTCCTTCAGTCCCTTATCCGCTCATCCACCGAAAACACGTCCATTTGGGGGCTCTTAGTGGGCACAGTTGGACTTTCTTGTCTGTAACTTGGGGCCCTGTCTAGGACAACCCTCAAGGGCCACGACCTCCGCTGGTACCCCGGGGTGGGGCAATGGGCCAGGGTAGCAGTGCTGTCCTGGGGGCCTGTGAATGAGGAGGGGCCTGGAGCTTGGGGCGGGGGTGGGAAACAGAGGGGGGCTGCACCGGAGGCCTCCTCTGTCTCCACCTGGCCTCCATGCCCTCGGGTGGGCCCCTGTCCAGCTTCTTGCTGCCATCTCCATTTTGCAGGGACAGCTGCGCTTCTGGTCAAATCGTTTCCCTCAGATGCTCTGGTGAGTCATGTGTCCAGTCCAGGAAGGTGGCAGTGGGAGGAAAGGGTCTCCCCACTGTCCTGAGTGTGGAGAGCCACACAGAGTGGGTGTGGGATGGGGTTCCTTGCCCACCTTCCCCTCTGCCTGCCGGTCACCTTCTTGCAGACACAGTTCCATCTCAACAGAGCCCCGTCCACTCCTCTGTCGTGTCCCCCACCAGCCACCGATCTGGTTGGATGATCTTGCTTCTCTTCCTAGCACTATCTGTCTTCACTTCTGAGGCTCCTTCCCGCTTTCCTCTGGAGAGCCCCTAGGGGGATTACTATAGGCCGTTAACCGGTTAGCAACTTTAGGAGACTAAGGAAGGTGGTAAACCAGGGGCTGCATGGGAGACAGTCTGCAGAGCTCCTTGCGTGTGACCCCAATCATCCGTCTGTGTCTTCACCTCTCCTGTTGCATGCATCCCTCTACACACCAACATTCTGACCCCTCCTGTGGGACAGGCATTTGGTTAGGTGTCGGGGCTCTGCACACAATGCAGGCCTGAGTGTGGGCCTCCGTGAGCTCGCAGACTGATTTCTGCCTTCTCATACCCCCAATTCAGGGTCGGGAGAAATAAATCAGAGCCGTCCACACTGGACCGTGCTCCCCGAGATTTAGGACCAATCTATCACCCACCTCTCTTCCCTAGTCACCATCTCACTCATGCTTTCCTGTTTGCAGAGTGTGGGACGAGGCCCCTGGCTTCTCGGATAGTTGGCGGTCAGACCGTGGCTCCCGGGCGCTGGCCCTGGCAGGCCAGTGTGGCCCTGGGCTCCCGGCACACGTGTGGGGGCTCTGTGCTGGCCCCACGCTGGGTGATGACGGCCGCACACTGCATGCACAGGCAAGTCTCGGGGGCTGCTGGGGAGGACACGGCCTCAGTTGCCTTTTCCGTTTGGCCGTTGGTATGTCCATGTCGAGGGCGCCTGGGTGGCTCAGGTCATGATCTCACGGTTCTTGGGTTCGAGCCTCTCGTCGGGCTCTGTGCTGACAGCTCGGAGCCCGGAGCCTGCTTCGGATTCTGTGTCTCCCTCTCTCTCTGCCCCTCCCCACTCGCACTCTGTCTTTCTCTCTCTCAAAAATAAATACAAACATAAAAATTAAAAAAAAAAAGTCCACGTCGAACAGTCTGCCTCCCCATGTGCATCCTCAGGGGCACGGATTGCGAAGTGCTCTCCCTGTTCAGTGCCAAGAACAATTTGCATGAGTAGCAGCAGTAAGACAAAGACTGGTTCTCTGTGCTGGCTCAGTTTTGAAGTTTTCAAAATACTTTCGTATTCACAGCGCTCTGTGCTTCTTAATGTTTATCACAAGTGTCATTAAATCACCTTCCGGGTAATTATTTGCTTAATGTCTCTCCTCCCCTTTAGACTGGAAGCTCCCCAGGAACAGGGACTCTCAGTCTTGTTTACCCCTGGGTCTCTTTCTTGATTTGTCCACGGCCATGTCCCCATGGCCTAGAACAGTCCTGAAATACAATAGGTGCGTAATAAATACTGGTTGGAGCAAGGAAGGGATGAATGATGAGCAAATGAGCTCTTTGGACCTCTTCTTTTGGCGGCGGGCAGGGCAGTAGCACACTCCTCACTTCACAATGAGGAAACTGAGGCTGGGAGAGGTGAGGTGTCTTCCCCATGTTCACAGGTAGTAAGTGGAGAGGCAGGACTCCCAGAACTTTTTCTGACTCAGAGTTAGGAGGTCACACAAGCCCCTTTGATGTTCGTTGCAAAATGTGGAGGGGACTCATTCAGGACAGAGGGGCTGGGGGGTTGCAGATGACCCCCAGTGTCTCATGTCTCTGGCCGTTCTGCAGCATTTATTAAGCGCCTACTGTGTGCCCAGTATCTTGCCAGCTGCTGCGACGATACTAAGAGGCCTGGCCCCTGGGTCCTGCGAGTGGCCAGCCTGGTGATGGGGGCTTCCATTAATGGTTTCTCTGGCCAGCTTCCTCCATCCGCCGGCATGCTTATGTCAGGCTCTTCTGCCCCTCCCTTCCCTGGGCTCAGCACGGCTCCTGTGTGTAGTTTTAGGCTGTCCCGGCTGTCCAGCTGGCGGGTGTACACGGGGCTGGTGAGCCACAGTGCCGTCAGGCCGCACCAGGGGGCTGTGGTGGAGAGGATCATCCCTCACCCCCTCTACAGCACCCAGAATCACGACTACGACGTCGCCCTCCTCCATCTCCGGACACCGCTCAACTTCTCAGGTGAGGCACCGGCCAGGAACGAACAGGCTGCGGGCCGTGGAGGGAGCGGGGCAGGCCCTGGGACGCCTGAGAGGTGAGCTCCCTTCTGAGTTCCCGCCCAGCGCTGTAAACCTTAACACACTCAGTTCATCGGATGAGCTCTGCCATCTCCTGGACCTCAGCTTCACCCAGGCTTGCGCAGGCGCTTTTGGGGACAAAGGTTCTGGCGCTTTTCGCAGCTGGGCTGCAAGCGGGACTTGCCTCCAAGTCCCCAGCGGAGCTCCGGGCTGCTCTATCTACCAACAGACCGCCCCTCCCCCGTCCCCATGCCACGGCGTGACATGCTACATGGTTTTCCAGATGTCTTTCCTTCAACTCTCATAACAACCCTGACAGGTAGATGAGACAGGTATATACAGACAAGGACAGTGACACTTAGTGAGGAGAGGGATGCTCTACAAGGTCACACGGCACATGCTTCCTGAACCTGGTGTCCGGGCTCCAGGGCTGCTTCTCCACAGCACCTGCCCTCGAAGAGCAAGCCCCCCCAGCATGCATGTGCATGTGCGTGCTCACCAGCGCACACACACACACACACACACACACACAGAAACACACGCACACACTCACCCAGTGCTCACGCAAGTACCCACGTGCATGCTCTCTCACACACACGCACACACTCACATACACTCAGTGCTCCTCTCTCCCACCTCCACCCATGGCCTTGGGTTTCCCAAATCCCAGTGTTGCTACATACCCTTGGGCCTATGTGACTCTGAACTTTTGCTCAACAGTTCATATTTCTAAATTGACTTAAGTACATTTATTTTTCCTAATGTTTATTTTTGAGAGAGAGGGGGAGAGAGACACAGAGCATGAGCAGGGGAGGGGCAGAGAGAGAGGGACACACAGAATCTGAAGCAGGCTCCAGGCTAGGAGCTGTCAGCACGGAGCTCGACACGGGGCTCGAACCCACAAGCAGTGAGATCATGACCTGAGCCGAAGTCGGATGCTTAATCGACTGAGCCACCAGGTGCCCCTAAGTTGACTTAAGTACCTTTAAAAGGGGAACTTCAAGCTACTGCCTAACTGGAGAGCCCACATTACTTGTAGCAAATAGGTAACAACCATGAAAACACAGAGCGAAAACGAGCCAGGGTTCAAGTCGTCTGCAGAATTTGGCGTCTGGGCCTGCTGTCTCTGTATTTAGGGGGAAGTTGACAGGCACTGGGAGAGCCACAGAGTGGCACCCCATGGAATCTTTCTCCATGATGTAGTTCGAGGGACTGAAGGAGAACCCAGAAGAAAACCCTTCCTCCCCTCACGCATCAGCGATTATTTAATGGCATGTCTACGTGCCACCTGACAAGTGTGGGCCCCAACCATAGGACTTGCCACACTTTTGGAAACAATTCCGCAAGAGGGATCCAACACCCCAAGTGAAGTCCCAAAGGAGTACAGATGCTCGGAAGGAATTCTCGTTCTCCCTCAGTCCCCGGGTTGGGGGTGTGCACTGCCCAGCCTAGAAGGCACCCTGCACACTGCAGTTTATACATTGTCCTCTGTGCAAATGGTGGCCCCCCTTGCAATGTGGTCTGGTGCACGACCTGCACAACCTTACAGGAGGCCTGGTTGGTGGAGGCCGGGAACCAGGGTTGTTTGAGAAGGGGGTGAGGAGGAACTGCCAGGCCTGGTTCTTCCCCGAGGCTGAGGGTGAGGTGGTAGGGAAGGGAAGCTGAGCCTGAGTGGAGCCCAGAACCACCTGCTTCTCTACAGACACCGTGGGTGCTGTGTGCCTGCCAGCTGAGAAGCAAGATTTCCCAAGGGGCTCACAGTGCTGGGTGTCTGGCTGGGGCCACACCGACCCCAGCCACAGTGAGTCAGCTCCCAGGGCCCTGGGTACAAAAGGGGTGGGGGAGTAGGGGAGCATCCTCCCCCCAGGTGACGCACCTCTACCTCCCATGTCCACCTCCCCCCCGGGCCAAATGGCAGTGCCAACCCCCTTTTTTTCTGGTGTCATCGTTGGCCTCAGTCTCCCCTGCCTGGGTCTTCCTGGGAGAACACCCCCTGAGTTTCCCCTGAAGCCAGGCCTTTTATACCCCTGCCCTTTTTCTGGCCTTCTTCACTCTTAAGTCTGACAGACCCCTGCCTCCTTCCCGGAGTCCACAGCTCCCACCTTGGACTCTGCTCTTTGGGTCTCGTGTCTCCGGGGCCTCTAACCACCTTCCCTCCAGCTGCTGTGTCTTCCTGGCCTTGCTTTGTGCCCCACGGCCCGGCTCTGTATCCCTCCATCTCCATGTCTGCCTCCCGCAGCCCACAACTCAGACACGCTGCAGGACACGGTGGTGCCCCTGCTGGGCACCCGGCTCTGCAACAGCTCCTGCATGTACAGCGGGGCCCTTACCCCCCGCATGCTGTGTGCCGGCTACGTGGACGGGAGGGCCGACGCGTGCCAGGTGCAGCAGTGAGCGGGACCGTGGTCGGGGGCGGGGATGAGGGGTTTCCTGCTGGGGCTTGACCCCTGGTCTGAGCAGCCTCTCTAGGAGGATGGGTGTCTAGGCGAGTCAAGTAGTGCAGCTAAGGATTAATGGAGGGACGAGGTGAGCGGAGATCCGTGCTGGAAGCAGAAGGGGCCTAGTGTAGAGGGCGTGCTTTGGGGAGTTCTGGTGTGCCTCCACCGGGAAGGACTAACTGCCCGCTTCTCTGTGTCTCTACGTCTGGATCCCTCAGGGTGACAGCGGGGGCCCCCTGGTGTGCCTGGACGGGGGCACGTGGCACTTGGTGGGGGTGGTCAGCTGGGGCCGCG
Source organism: Panthera uncia (assembly GCF_023721935.1). Lineage (NCBI taxonomy): Eukaryota > Metazoa > Chordata > Mammalia > Carnivora > Felidae > Panthera > Panthera uncia. Next base: position 99,868,481 of record NC_064808.1, read on the forward strand.
GCTGCGCGGAGCCCAATCACCCTGGCGTCTACGCCAAGGTTGCCGAGTTCCTGGACTGGATCCATGACACTGTGAGGGTGAGTGTGGGGGCAGGGGTGGGCGGGCAGCTTTATAAAGGACCCAACCCTTGGGTGATGCTCAGCTCTTAGGTCTGGGTGCTGCTTGGGGCTGGAGAATGGTCCCTAGATGGGGAGGAGGAAGTGATGCTTATAGCACTGAATGCATTGGATTTCTATCAATTTAAGTATTAGCTAGGGAAGAGTGGACCTGAGTTTGTAGCCCAGATCTGCCATTTACTGGGTGACCTTCGGCCCGTTCCTAACCTTGGCAAGCCCCAGTTTCTTGGTAGTAGCTCACGGCTACCTCGAATGCTCCTGCGACGAGGTAGTGAGGTAAGATTACCACGACACAGCCGCGCAGCCCTAGGCTTGTGGTGGGTGGTCCTCATGTTGTTCGTGGGCGTATTTCTGACCATCATTCGTTCCTTCTTTCTAAGGCAGTTGTGAGTGCCTGCACTCCCTGCACTTTGGAGAGAGCTCGGCATTTTGCATTGTGGGTTCAGCAGGGGATTAATTCTTGTGTGACATCAGGCAAGCCACTTGGCTTCATCCGTTCAGTGGGAGGGCCCAGGAGGATAATGTGCATGAAGACAGGTCCTCTGTGTAAAGTACTTAACAGATGCAGGGCGTGATGATGAGAAGCATCTCTCCCCAGGGTTGGGCACAGGGGCAGGTGGCCGGTAGTACATTTTAGAGTTTCAGGGGACACATACACCCCTGTTCTCACTCAAGCCTTACAGAAAACCTAGAGAAATAGTTTTAGCTGCATTTGATAGAAGTGGAAACCAAGGTTCTGAACGGTGGTTTCCTCAAATGGAAATTTCTCGGCTGGTAGGTGTTGGGGCCATCATGGGTCTGGCTCCTTCCTCCGTCAGCCCAGGCCCCCCTCTCCCAGCCCTGTTCCTCCTCCACCGCACCACACGCAGCCTCACACTTCTTCCTGGGTCTCTGGCAGGCCCGCCAGATGGAGGAGGAGCTGCAGACCCAGGTGCAGAAGGCACGGACCTCCTTTCGCACAAGACAGTCATCGCCCGCAGGCCAGCCTCCGGGTCCGGGCCTCTCCTCTCAGGCCCTGGTTTTGAGTCCCTCTTTCTCACCAGGGAGCCTCAGTAACAGGAGAGCCGATGGGGCTGGGCTGGAAAAGTGGGGGGAGGGGCGGGTGAGGAAGATGCTGCTGGCGGCAGCTGGGCACCTGCCTTCCCCCCCTCTGCCCTTCCCTGCACGCATCTTTTGGGAGGATGCTCGGGGATGCCCTGGGACCGCTTTCTCCATGTCTCTCAGGCAAGGAAAGTGCCTCCTTAGAGGAGCCCCTGGCCCCGAGGCTTCTGGGCAGATGGGGTCAAGGCTGGGCAAGCCCATGCAGTCAGGATCCTCCCCACTCTGCATGTTCTCAAGTGGCTGTGGCTGACCCGACCGGGCAGGGTCGGGGACATTTAAGAATGCTCTGGTTGGCCTTCAGTTAGGACTTTGCTTTTATAACGACAGTTCTGTGAACTGGTTCAAGGACTGCTGTCTTGGAGTGAAGTGATACAGGGTCTCAGTCCCTCATTTTCTCTTGCTCTCTGTGTCTCTCTTTCTCTCGTACACACACACTCTCTATCTGTGTCTCTGTCTCTGTCGGTCTCTCTTTCACACACACACTCTTTGTCTCTGTCTCTCTTTCTCTCTCTCACACACACATACACGCTAAAAGGATAGAATTACAGTTTTCCTCCCATACATGTTTCTTAAATCTCCGGATCTGACTCCTGCTCCTCTCTCTAGAATCTGGGCATTCACTTATTCAATTCTTTACATTTCTTGAATCTACGTGTCATAACCTGCAGCAAAGAGCCCCCGCCGTCCAGATGGGCTGATGCACAGGTTTGAGGACCTTCCCCCCACCCCAAGTCAGTGCTGTCTTGGAAGGCTCTGGCTTCCTCATGAGACCTCTGTCTCCTTGGCTCCTGTTCCAGCACTGGGCCTTCTGTCTCGGGGAGATTTCTTTCTGAGTTTATGCCCAGTTAGCATTTTCCTGGTTAAGCTTCTCCCCGACTCTCTTCTCTCTAGCAATTAAAATGCACTTGGCATCTTGTTTCTAAAAAGTGCAATGAATTTTTTATGGTGCTTACCCAAGGAAATGCAATTAGCGTTTAGCAATAACAACTTTTTCATGAATTTATCAGCATTTTTTTGGAGGGGTAGTACAAATGAATATTCATTCCTGGAGGGTCTGCTCACTTTTGGAGAAGTGCACTAAAAAATAAGGACCTCGATTTACTGTCGCTGTATTACCTGGGAGGGGTTGCTGGGAGTTGGCTCTCACATTGCAGAAGTGGTGGGGGAGAGACTCTGGCAGGTGACAGACAGCCTCATTCCCCCCCACCCCCCCGCCCCCACCACCCGGCTCTTAGATCTCCAGCCTCTTCCCTGAGCTCGAACATTTACCACCTGACTCTGGTGAGTCCCCATCTCAAGAGGCAGGTTCAGGGCAGCTGATCCCCCTGGGCAGGAAAGAGTTACCTGCAAATCCATCAACTATAATCTTTTCAGTGTTTCTCATGTCCCTGTGAGTGTTTGCTTATTTAAAGGGAGGTTTTCCTTTATCATAGTCATTGTAGCCGGTTAATAATCAGTAACATGGGGCTATTACAGTTTATCAACACAGCTCACGTGTACCTCATTGAGATCTCACACTAGCTATGCGGTGAAGATATTATTATTGTGCCCACTTTATAGGCAAGAAAATTAGTTCAGAAAGATGAAGCATCTCCCCAAGACCAGCCACTAGTAAGCACCAGTGAACCCTGGATCTTTTTATTCCACACCCACATCACCGTTTGGCACATGGATGAACGAGATGGTCCAGTGTTGCACAGCAGTGTAGACGTGAAAGGTTCTTTATCACTTAGTGGAGTCACCTGCCTATACAAATGCATCGCCATCCCTGCTTTTTATAGGTGAGGCAACCAAAACCTGGGAAGAAGTTAAGTGGCTCCTGCCAGAGACCCTTCTTAGGCAATATTCTGACAGATTTCCAGTTCTCCGTGAGATTGATGGCCTGACTTAAACATTACAAATGAGTATCTTCCACAGGAGGACGATAAAGAGAACCCTAATTAGAGAATTTGCTAAAAGTGATTCCCTGTTTACCTACAGAAGATCCCAGGATCTTTCATCAAGCTACCAGTCAGATCTGCAGACTCAGAGGCTCCCACCTGCTCTTCCTTTGTTGGCTGGCACCCGCCAATCCAACTCTTAGGAAAACGAGGAGAAAGAGTGCCTGGGCTCTTTCTCCTGGGCCAGCTGCTGGAGTGCAGTGGTGGGGATGGGGGCAAGGAAGGGTGGGAAAATTCAGGTCCAGAAGGATTTTAATGAGGACCAGCTGGGTGCCCAGCTGTGTTAAGCTCTGTAGGGAATTCAGAGGTTGAGAAACTGACTGCCTTATTGGAGTCAGTATTTGTAATACTGACTTATTTGTAATAAATTATTAGTGGCCAGCCAGGCACAAAGCTGCGTGGTGAGGCAATAATTGCGAAGGGAGCTCTAGGGGACTATCGTGGAATAAGTCAGGGCATTTCTGTGCAGGAAACTTGTCTGTCCCTTCTGCCACCTGCCTGGGCAGAGCTTGTGAGCCCCAGGAGAATTCGTAAGCAGGTTGCTCCTGGCTGCCATGCCCAGGGTGGAAACGTTCTCCTTTTCTGTGCTTTCGGGGTCTGGAAGGTATAGTGGGATGCAGGCTCTCTCTACTTGTTAGAACTTCCGTGGGGTCCTGCTTTTCCTAGAAGGGCTGCTGTGAATGAGGGGGCAGGCCTGCCATTCCTGAGGAACATTTCTCAAGCTCTTTCCTACATTTTATTTTTGGAAGTGCTGGGCTCACCCACAGTAGGACAAAACTGGAAATGCTATAAATGCTAAAAGCTGGTACAGCAGCTGTCAGGGGATGGTTTTCCCCAGTCTCTCTATTGCCTTCTGTGCTCTGCCCTCTCCTGGCCATGCACTTAGGACCCTCCAGGCTAGTGAAGAGAGAACCCAGCTACACTATTCAGCCTCTCTCAGCATATCTGGTCCGGATCCCCCCACCCCTCTACTCAGACACATCAGAATGCACTCTTGGGGTACACTTCACCCTTGGGGCTCTGCCTCCTGCTGACCCATTGGAGCCCATTGCTCACGGCTGTTTAAACTGTCTTGAATACCATCGCCTCTAGAAGAGTTCCTAGTAGCAGGCCTGGAGTAGCTTCCTACTCCTGAGGACGAGGCTGATCTTTCTTTCTTTTTTTTTTAATGTTTTTATTTATTTTTGAGACAGAGAGAGACAGAGCGCGAGTGGGGGAGGGGCAGAGAGAGGGGGAGACACAGAATCCGAAACAGGCTCCAGGCTCTGAGCTGTCAGCACAGAGCCCAACTCGGGGCTCGAACTCACAGACCGTGAGATCATGACCCGAGCTGAAGTCGCACGCTCAACCGACTGAGCCACTCAGGCGCCCCGAGGCTGATCTTTCTTACACATTCCATTACCTGGACAGGAAGACGCGGGGCAGGCCGGCACACTTCTCGTGCGCTGGAGGCCCTGGGTCAGAGCAGCCCAGGGGAAGCCACTGGAGGGTTTATACCTGGGGTTGGTGCTGGAGCAGAGCAAGCTGGGGACTCAGACGGAACGGAAAGAGGAGTCCTGGCTCCAGAAGGCGCCGGTCTCGCCCTTGTGTGCCTCTCCCAGAGTGGGGTGAGGGCTGCAGGAAGGCAGGGGGGCTCACAGGGCCGGGCTCATCTCCTGAGCCTCCTCCCTCCCCAGGAATCTTTGGCTGTGGCCTCTGAGGGTGTAGAGTCCCAATCTAGTTCTCCAACCACTTGGGAGTTTGCTTTCCTGAGCTAACGACCCAGCCTCCCTCAAACTTGGGCTCTCACCTGTCAAATAGGGAGTCTGGGCCAAGTGGTCTCCATGGGATCTGCCTTGTCAGCTTTCACCCAAACCTCTGTCACCCCCGGAGACATCTGCCCCACACCCTGTAGTTGGGACACAACGGACAGCTGCCTGTTCCCTGGGATGGATCTAAAGGACCAAGACTGTTCTGGCTCCTCAGGCCCATAAGAGGAAGGCACTCACAGCTGCTCTCCCTTGAGGCTCACCCTCTGGGTCCTGGGGGAAGGAGGAGAGACAGCACCAGGCAATTTGAAAAGCCGTCTTTCCCCATGTCCGTCTGTCCAGCGTTTGTATAGGGGTGAAGGGTTCCAGGACAGGCTGAGCCCGGTGACTGGCACTGTTTCAGCTGCTCCTCAGCTCCTTCCCGACACCCTGGGCTCTGTGTGGGGCCTCATGGGCCGCAGACTGCTAAAGACACTGAGGGAATTTCCTCCTTACCTCAAAGATCCACGGACACCTTCCTTTCACCCATTTTCTCTTGACAGCTCCTGAGCTGGCCACAGGACCCCCTCTGCTCCCCAGCCTCTCCCCGTGCATGAGGACGAGTAGTGAGGAAAAGTTTTGACTACCAGAACCATTAACAGGCAGCTTTGGTCCAAGATGTCCCCGTTCCTGGCCATGTTACCAGCCTCACAGAGGGAGAATCCTTTCCCATGGCCCTTCAGTCAGGGTGACCTATCTTCCCAATTTGCCTAGGATTGACCTGGTTTTAACACTGAAACTACCATCCGGGCAAACCAGTGGGTCACGCTAAGCCTGCTGCCTCCCTTCTGTATAAAAGGCATTTCTGTAAACTCTAGTGCCCCTTGTTCTCCTCCAGTCCAATCGGGCTTAAAAGAAAGCTTCCCTGGTGACCCAGAGTTGGAGGAAGAGAAGGTTCCCGGGAATTCTCGAGGTCTGGATGGTTTTGTCAAGGCTGCAAGGTTAGCAGATAGTGCCTTGGCCCTGAGGCCCTCGGAGCAAGTCTCCCACAGACCTGGCTGTCCGTTCTTCCCTACGGTGGTCCCTCAGAAGCCAGGACAGCCGTACCTCGCTTCACCTAATGTTCTGGGCACACAGCCTGATCCTCCCAGGTCCAGAAGCCCTCCTGCAATTTGGGGGAGGCTAGGAAGGTGATGTACATGTAGCGCTGCTCCCGGAAGCCATGAACATCGCTTTCCCACTTTGCCCAGGTCTCACTCATGTCTGGTCCCCAGATCCTGGTCTGGGGCTTGGCATGAGGTGCTCACTGAGCCCCCTTGGGAGGAGGATAAGAGGGGGCTATCGCCCTCCTGGGAGGCGGGTGGGTCTCTTCTCCAGCCTCTGCCCTCCAGAGGGGAGCAGAGAAGAGCAAAGAAGAGACTGCCAGACTGCTGGAGCCCACAGGGATTTTGTGGGGTTTATTTTGCCTCGGCACTGTCTGCAGAGGTGAGGGCATGAATAAAAGAGCGAGGGAAGATTTACTGTTCCCACACTTGGCGGTGGCCCTGTATTTGCACAGCGGATCCTGGCTGGGAGGGGCTGGAGCAGGTGGAGGCCAGGCTGGGACTCAGGGAGAAAGCCAGACTCCAGGCAGTCTTTTCGAAGGGACCCTGGGGCGGAGCGGAAGGTGAGGCTGTGAGGGAGCTACTTAGGCCATCTCTGTGACCCCCCAGGGGCCAGAGCGTCCCCTCCACTCTTCTGCTCTGTCCCTCACATGAACCAGTAGCAAACAGCTTGAGTCCAAGAACCTCTTAAACCCAGGGGCATGTGGTGGGCCTGGTAGGGTGCACTGCCAATGAGGACCCCAAAAGATAGGGCCCCAGGCTGCGCTCATTTGTATTCATGGCCCTGGTAATGGGCACAATCAAGAAGTGACATTAGTCGTGGCCTAGCCTGGCCTGGGGCTGGGACCTGGAACCTTTCAGCTGAGAGTGACCTTGGACGGGGTCTAGTGTCACCTCTGCATGCACGTCCAAGACAGTACAGCATCGTAGTGTCCTGGGGCCAACAAAAGACGGACCACTTTTTGTACACTCAATCCTGATGGGTCAAAGCTGGTGGTGGGAGGTAGCAGAAAAGAGGAGAGTCTGAGGGACTGGTAGCGGCTTCTGGGAAGTGATAGGATCCATACTGTGTGTGTGTCTATGTATCTGTGTGTCTGCCTGTGTATGTGTATCTTTGTGTGTCTGTGTCTGCATATGTCTGTGTGTGTGTGTGTGTGTATGTGTCTGTGTGTGTGTGGTCTCTGTGTGTTTTTGGGCACATGTCTGTGTGTATATTTGTGTGTATACTGGTATGTATATTCTATGAAACGTGAAGGTCTGGAGGGAAGAGGAGACATAAAGGGAGTCTGGGATAAGCCTCTACAGAATTTCTCCCCTAACCTTGAAGAGGCAGATCGAACTCTGGCCAGTTTCCATGTACAGGGCTCCCCCCACCTTTAGCTTCTCCCTCCCCATGACACACACACACACACACACACACACACACACACACACCCCACCTCAACACTTTACCCTGGCAGATGTGATCATAAATAATTAGGAAGAATCACAGTGGTCACATATAAGAAACACAGACCTCTGGTACTAGCTTGTTTGTATATATGCATATGTGCACGTGTGCATACATGTGTGTGTGCACGTATGTGTGGTCATGTCCCCATGGGAGCTTCTGAATCTTAAGTCAGCCTCTCAAGACTGCTTCCCCCATGTCCACTTGAACATTTGTGGGGCTTGGGCAGGAGCATGGATGGAATATACCATATGTCTAAAGAGTTAAAAGTAACACATCAAACTAGCAGATCATTCAATTGAAAATGTCTTGCCATGACAAATATACCTCCTTAAAGCTGTGGAATACCAGGTTCAAATTTAGAATCCTAGAATCCTTGGATTCTTTCCTGGGGCATGGCGGGATGGGGAGAACTGGCGTGTGGCTACCTTTTCTTCCCAGCTCCTGATCCCTGCCCTCCTGCACAGGGACTCGTAGGCAGCCAGGAGGGCATTCCTCCTGCCTAGGGCTGTGCCCACCAGTGGGGTCTGCCCTCAGGGAAAGAGGCGAGTGCAGCCTCAGGGCCACTTGAATTCCAGGGTGTAGAAGGGGGCACATGGGCTCTGGGTGGGCATGTGACCTCAGCCCTGCGAGCTTCTCCTTTGAGGGAGGGTACGATCAAAAAGGTCCAGGACAGCAGGGTCAGGCCTAGGGTGAGGTTAAGTGAGGCATGGCTCTCAGGATCTCACAGGGTGGGCTGGCTCCTGCCTCATCCTGGTCCTGGCCCTATTGGACAGGGTCTTATTAAGTAAGCAGCCCAGAACGAGGCTGGCTTCTCTTTCTGGTCTCTGTGGGGGCTGATATTTACTGTAGCCCATCATGTGAGACAGAGGTGAGATGACAAAAGTAGACCCCCGCCCACTCCTCCAGATGCTGTAAAGTGCCCCTGGCTACATTTCAGGGGGCTCCACTTTACATCAGCCACCCTCCCTCCCCCGCCCCTCATGGCAGTACCCAGACTCATGCTCAGTGGAAAAAGAGAGTGATTCATGATTCCCACTCACTGGCCCTCAGAAATTAACTGAGATAAACACAGGAACAAAACTCTAGTGAACAAACGAACTATATTCCAGAACTCTCTCACAGACAGAATTCGCTAAAACGAAGGCAAGCCAAAGCTAATTAGAAAAATGGATGTGTAGGGTCAGGGGAGGTCTGTGGGAGAGGAGCCAGGATACAATCTGTATGCATTTTGGAGAAATCTGGATTGAACTTGTTATGGACAGAATTATGTCTTCCCCAAATGCATGTGTCGAAACCCCAACCCCCAATGTGATTGTATCTGGAGATAGGACCTTTGGGAGATAATTAAGGTTGAATGAGGTCTTCACTGGTGTCCTTATAAGAAAAGGAAGAGACACCAGCACTCTCTCTCTTTCCTCACAAGCACAGAGAAGAGGCTATATAGGAGGACACAGTCAGAAGGTGGTCATCAGCAAACCAAGAGGGGAGCTCTCACGAGAACCTGACCGTGATGGCACCTTGATCTTGGACTTCCAGGCTCCAGAACTGTGAGAAATAGATTTCTGTTCTTTAAACCATGCAGTCTGTAGTATTCTGTTAGGGCAGCCCACGGCAATTAATATAAAATTAAATCACTGTAGGGACGCCTGGGTGGCTCAGTCGGTTAAGCCTCTGACTCTTGATTTCGGCTCAGGTCACGATCTCATTGTGAGATCAAGCCCCAAGACGGGCTCTGCACTAGCAGTGTGGAGCCTGCTTGGGGTTCTCTCTCTCTCCCTCTCTCCCTCTCTCTCTGCCCCTTCCTGTCCTTGCACACATGTGCGTGTGTGCTGTCCCTCACTCTCAAAATAAACAAACTTAAAAAAATAGAATCACTGTAGAAGATGCCTATAAAACAGGAGAATAAATAGAAGAGGACATCCAGGGTGTTGGAGACCGATGCTGGAGACCGTGGTTTGGGTTTCCATCACATGATGCATGGGAGGCATTTAGGGGAGGCCAGGTCCAGGACCCCTGGAGCTTGGGTTCCGAACTGGCCTTCATCCCTTGTGATTGAGCCCAGCTGTCTCTGGACTTTGCGAAGTTCCTATTTTCTCCTCTATGTAATGGGACTAATAACATATGTTCTACATAACTCACAGAGTAGATGGGGAGACCAAGTCAAATGAAATAACCAGAAGGCCTTGGAGATTGTGTGGAGCTAGGCAAATGTAACAGGTTATTGCTTCTAATCTGTATTGGTACATCTGCCACTTGTCACGTTTATCCACTCAAACCCCATTTATTGAATGTCTCCTGACTATCATGCCCCATCTTGAGCCTGGAATACCCAGAACTGAATAGAAGAATAGCACTGTCTTCGAGGGGTTCATGGGCTAGTTGCAGGCAAACACTAAAACACGGCTATAGTTATTATTTGCTGAAAGAGCACAAATATGAAATATTTTGAAAGAGTTTGCTACAATTACTGTACAACCATTTACAGATAGTTGCTTGTTGCCAAGAAAGAACTGATGTGGCAAATGTAGAAATTTCCCACCTACTATCAGCATGTAAGGTTTTAAGAAAACCAATGGAGGCAAATGGTGTTTCGATCGTAACCTCAGAAATGTGGTTTCCATACCAACGTATTTGTGCAGAATAAAAAGCCCAAAACAAAATGCTGCCTCTGATTCACAATAAGGCGAGCCTTAGTTGAATCGTGTTTTTAGTAGAAAAGACTAAGCCCCCAGCCCCCACAGTGCCTTGCCAAATTGTCTGTGCTCCCGTACACATACGTGCAAGCACACAATGGGAGGTAAACTGGGGCCCTTAGAGGGATCAGATCAGGCTCTCTGTGGAATCCTGGGTTCTAACCCTGGCCTATCACTTTACCTGTCTGGGTCTCAGTTTCCTTGTCTGTATAGGAGGAGTGATTCTGTCTCATTACTTTTATTGTCATGAAACTGAAATTACACCAAAGGTACTAGTATCTTGAAAGAGCAAGTAACAGAGTAGTCACATAGGTAGTCCAGCCATAGCTTAATCTGGAAGGTCTTTTATGTTCCTAGGAGGTGAGCAGTGTGGCATGAGAAGCCGTGTTTAGTTCTGTGAGGATGATCACTGTGGAGGATCGGGTCCTCCCCAATCTGTCCTGCTAACGTCTGACCATCCCTTCCTCCCTCCCTCTGTCCTCCCTTTTCCTGTCTCCTCTTTCCTCCTTCCCTCCCTTTCCCCTCCATACTCATTTCCTTCATTTTTATTGAATGCTTGTCATGTACCAGAATGTGGAGATAAGTATCTCACTATTTCAGCAGAAACTCATAATCATGTGGGGGAGATTAGAGATGTGCACCAATCATTTCAATAAGGGCCAGGTGCAAGGTGCTTCATTCCGGAGCGTGAATAAGGTATGTGGCTGGGTAAGGAGACTGCTTGAGCTGGGCCTTGACTGATGAATGTCAGCAATGAGCTGGGGCAGGGGCGTGGATATGGCCGGGAGGGGAAGAGGGAACAAGGCCATTTGGGACCAAGGGAACAGCATGAAACACCTGACATTTCCTGGGAAGCAAGTAGTTTTGTGATTGTGGACCTAGAACAGGGTCTGACACCTGTGAATAAGTGGCAGCCAAGCCAAGAAGTCCTCCTTTGTCTAATGAGAAGTGTGGGGGGAGCTTCTGAGACCGTTAAAGCAGGAGAGAGTCACAGTCATGTATAATGGAGAGATTACCCTGGAGGAGATATGCAGGTGGGCTTTGAGGGAAACTGCGGCATACTAATATAACTGTTAGTGTAGGGTCTCAAACTCCTTTTAAAGATAAAATCTTTATTTTGGAGCCCTTAAATATTTGAGACAAAGCAGTGTTTTATTAGCATGCATTCATTTTATAATTCCACATTGCCAATACCTATGTAGGATAAAATCAGTCAGTGTGAACAGTGATGCCATTTTGATGAGCATCAGCAGTTGAAGTCAGGAACCATGCATCAAATTACAGAGTTATATTCATTTCACGACCCAGCTTAATTCCAGATTTTGGTTTCAGTTGCATTGCACCAAGGAATCCTGACTTAACACAGTTAAGTCGTTGCTAATAGCAATGGGGTTTGCACAGCTTGACTTTTAGTCTCAGGGCATGCTTTAATTAAAAGAGGAAAACTTCATTCAGAGGTCTGTATAAAAATGAGTTAATCTCGTATCCTAAGTTAATGGGGTGGTGGTCTCCAAGTACCAAAATTGGGCATGTTACACATTTTCGTAATGGTCTAGATGGCTAAAATATGTTTTAAATGAAATGTAAATCAAATATTTGAGAACCCCATGCCACTTGCAGAAGGTGAAGACATGAGTGAAGGGTATTATGTGGTTTGTTTGTGTTGGTCCTGCCATGGCCGAAGTTGGACAGTTAGGGTTACGTTAATACATGCTTCTTCAGTTGGATGTTGATGGGGACTTCTCTCAAAACTGGCAGGAGCAGTGCAGTGGGGTAGCTACATTGGGTTCATCTTCCCTATAGACAGCGTGTGGCACTTCTATAATCTTGGTACCTTTGTGACCTATGATTTGTGGGAGTTGGGAGAACCCAAGCCAAACATCAGGATATCGAGAGACCTTATATTCGTTTGCAAACTTCTACCTGTGTATGCTCAGGGAACTCACCAAGTACAAAAGCACCCCCCTCTACCCTCCAAGAGGAAACTGATAACAAATCCTTTTACTGAACACCTGCTATGTGCTGCGCACTGTTTTATGCAGTTTATATGTCCCAACACTGTTAACCTTTGCAGCAGTCCTATGAGATGATTGCTCTTATTTTCTCCATTTTAAAGACGAGGAAATTGAGGCACAAAGAGGTTAAGCGTCTTGCCCAAGATCACACAGCTAGGAAGTGACAGAGCTGGGATTTGAATCCATAGTCTGGAGCCTGTGTACCTAATCACTATGCTGTCTTGTGCCTCTTCAAGGTAAGAATTTACATTAGACCTCTGAGGTCACATATCTTTTCATTGGAATGAGCATTATATTTGTCCCTTAATTTTCCCCAGGAATATCCTCAGTGCTGGTCATAGCACGTAGGTTCTTCTGCTGATGTTGAGGATGGGCTTTCAGTGGAAATTGTGCAATGGGCAGTGAAAGGGACTTCACACACATGTGAACTTTTTGGAAAAGTATTCTTTGGAGGTGGGCTTGGGCCCTCCATGGTCTGGATTCATGATGCTATTATGAAGCATCAGGTATCATGAAGTCAGGAAATAATCCTAGGGGGTCTGTGAGCCACACAGCCTCTGTTTCTCTGTCAACTGCAGGATCCAAGGTACCAAGAGGGTGGGACAGACCCAGTACAGAGAGGGTGGTGGGAAGCTGAGGCTTGGGGTGACCTGTGTTCCCGGCTCCCAGGTCTGCCTCAGATCCACCCTTTTCTGGCATTGGTCCTTCCAAGTGAAGAGAAGCAGCCAGTTAAGCCTGCACTGAATGTAGGAGGTTGAAAAGCTTAAGAGGAGACTGTAATGAGAGTAAGTTGGCAAAGCAGCTAAATTGATAGGAAACAGCAGGGTGGGATCAGCCATCGCAAAACCAGTCTATTAAGAGAAGGTCCCAAGAGGCCAGGATGGCTTTTTCTCCAGAATAAATGCTGAGCTGAGCAGACTGAATAAATGAAGGCACATCAGTCAGGGCTGCACGGATGGGCAGGAGCAGCACCCTCTAGAGTCAGGTCATGGTCAGGGTGGCCTCTGACCTGTTTGCCGGATCTCAAAGTTGAAGTTGGAAAGAGTTTATTTCAGCATCAACAAAAGGAATCTCCTGTTGGGAGAGCTTGTAATCTGTGGTGTGAGCACCAGGGAATGGATATACCATCAAGGAAGGATTTATTGAGTTCTTGGAGTGTGCAGAGCAGAAGGCCTGGGGAGGGGTATAGAGAGGTTCAGGGAAGCTGCTTGACCTTGTGGAATGGCCACCGGGAAGTTCAGCCTCCCCGGGCTCCTGGTGGCACCGTGCAGCCAAGTGAACACAAGCCATGATTGCCACCTGACCTTCGAGGGCCTCTGCTCAGGTATCCGTGGGCTGTCCCCACCCCCGGGTTAGTCTGAGCACCGTGCTCAGAGATCTCACAGCCCTTCTCACAGCCCACAAACCTCAGGGTGTCAACTCCTGGGGATCACACCGAGCTCAGTTCTCTCCGTGAGCAGGGAGCTGGTTCCAACGCAACCACAGCTCTGAGAATGAGCGTGTGGTCTCTTTCCACGTGGCCAAACCACTGCTCCTGGCTGAAAAGAGCAGGGAGGGAACCGTTGCTTGTGGGACACTGCCTTTGTATCAAGTACTGAGCCGTGCTAAGTACCTTGGTTCACAGAATCTGTACAAAACTGCTTCGAGGAGGTAGCCTGTTCTTTGTGTAAACAAAACTGAGGCTCAGCTATGTTAACACACACAAGTTCACACACCTGGAGAAGGTGGGGATGGGGTTCAACTACACATTTTTTTGGGTTCCAAAAATCTGTAGTCTTTGCACTAGCCCTGCCTCCTGAGCAAAAGACAAGAAACTCACCGCTTTCAGTGGCGCCCAGGAGTGGCCGCCATGGTGTCTCCCGGCAGGGCTCGAGCCAAAATGTTCCCCATGGGACTCGCAGGCTCTCAGCTTTTGCCCTTGGGCAAGTTATTTCACTTTTTTGAGCCTCAGTGTCCAACTCGGGTACGACAGAAATAATATGCTCCCCTTCCCCTTGGAGGGTTGTGAGATAGATGAAAGCAAGTACGCAGAAGCCATCGTCACAGTCAAGGACACATTTGGTGACAGAACAATCAGCACTGAAGTATCCAGTGAGTTCACTCTCCTCTTCCCCATTATGTACCCCTGGGGATCTCTGGCATAGCACTGTTCTCCAAACATTCTGGGCTTGAACGGATGAAGATCTCACTGTTCAGCCAAGAAGTCATTTATAATTCCTCTCGGGGTCTGGTCACTGTGGGGCAGAATGGGGGGAAAATCCATCTAAAGGTAAAACTTTCTTTTGTGCTGGCACCAGAAAGGAAGTAAGTCATCTTTTGATTCGAGGCCTGGGTAGCCAGCCAAGTCCAGGGAAGGGTGGAAGATGCCCAGGCCGGAGGGGAGGGCAGGCCCGGAGTCGTTACCTGGGATGAGGATGGTGGCTCCTGCCAGAACCCCAGGCGCTTCAGGTCTTTAAGACTTGGGTGGGAGCAGAAGGGCAGTGCTGGTAAATGCAAGAGGGCACTTCCGGGAAGGTCTGCGGGGCTCGGCTTAGCCCTGCAATGGAGGCCGGGTGGTTTTGGGGCCCTGGCTCCCCAGCTGTCCCATTTCTGTCCTCCTCGCAGGACCCCGCTGACATTGCCCCTCTCTTCAAACACTTCCTGCTCTGAAGAGCCCTCATGCATCCTTAGAACATCCCTCTCCTGCCACCTGTCTCTCAGGCCTGTTCCTCACTGCCTGTCAGGGATAGGACACCATCTGATCAGGCCCTCCCACACCCACCTTGGGTGCCTTCAGAGACAGAAATGCTTCTCCTGTGCTGCTTCTTTGTCTCTTCTGTGAGCATCCACTGAACATCTGCTGTGTGCCAGGCACATGGGAGCGGGCTACATGAATTGGCACTTGTGCTAATCATACCTTTTTATTTTCTGATGCTTTGATGCCTTAGGCCTCAGTGACTCTGGAGGGACTGGCCCTCCCAGGGCTCGCTAATTCTTATGGAGAGTAAAGGACTCCCCTGCAAGGGCACCTTCCATATGTAGACCAACCAATCCAGAGCCCAGACTCCCGGCCACCTGCTTTATTGGGCTCTCAGGGGGCCACTAATCACCCCTGGGTTGGGTGCCAGGCAGCTAGGGCAGCCCGTATACCCAGCTCAGTGAATGGAATCATCCTGCAGCCAGCGCCTAAGCCAGAAACCCGGGGTTATCCCTGATCCTCCCTCATCAATCCGCAGAGTTCCGTGAACCCGGCCTCCTTCACATCATCTTCCTCTTCCTCCTCCTTCGTGGCCCCTTCCTTCACACTCTCAGCATCTCCCCTCAGGCTTTCGGCTCCAGTCCTCCACACCTGGTCCTCCCACTGCATCACCACCACACTGTGACTTTTCCAGACGTACACGGTGCCATCTCAGGTCTGTCTGCAGCTGTCCGGCATCCTCAGGATGGTGTCGGAACCCCTGGGTCGGGCACACACACCCTCTAGCAGAATGCAGGTCCACCTTCTTCCCTCACTCCATCTCTTGACCCTTTGAGATTCCCAGCACCCCAGGGTGCTCCTTCTATGGGGCAGGAGGATGGGATTCACAAGGAAACTGCAGTCATCACTGGTTCTCCACACTGGATGTGTGTTAGAGTTGCCGTGGCAATCACCCTCAAAATACCAACCCATTCCAGAAATTCTGATTCAGTTGCTCCCAGGCTCAGGGTCAGACTTAAAATTTTTTTGAAAGTTCTCTTATTGATTCTAATGTTGAGGATCAATAAACCCTGTGGTCAAAGCTGCTGAAGGCTGAGGAATGAGCTGGCTTTGCACCAAGGCCTACCATTGAGGTAGGAGTAGAGGTAGAACCATCTCAGAATTGACCAAGTCAGTCCTGAACATTCTAGTCCCAGATTAAGGGGATAAGAGACATAACCTGGGGGAGGACGATCACTCTTCTACTTCTACAATATTGAGTTTATGTTGAAGTCAGCACAATGTAGCTCTAATCAGCTGGAAAACTAAAGTGGGAACCTAAAATAATGCTAAGATAAGTCTGGATCTAGGATATTCTGGATTCCTCCAGTCACTGAAGTGGCTCAAGTTTACTGCCCTTAGCACATGCAGTACTCCCCTCTATCTCCTTCCTCCACATTTCCACCCCAAACCAGTGATGGGGATGCAGATTCCTGTGACCAGAAGTGAGGCCTCCTCAGTCCTGGCCACATACAGGGCTCATGAAGCGTGAATGTTTCTCTTCATCGAGTTCCGTGTACATGTGTTTCTCTAATTTTACTTGGGCTTCTCTTTCCTGGGTCCATAGACCTCTCTCAGCTCACAGACCTGTAGTTCTTTAGCATGTATCCAAATCACCTGGAGGGATTGTTAAATGCAGACTGTTAGGCCCCACCACCAGAGTTTCTGATTCTGTAGGATTAGGGTGGGGCTTGAGAACTTGTATTTCTAGAAAATTCCTGCGTGGTGCTGATGCTGCTGGTCCTGGCAGCACGTTTTGAGAATTTCTGCTTGAAAGGACAGGCCCTTTTTGGTCTGGATTCTCTGGGTGTTAACCCAACTTAGGGAGAACCAAACCCTGGAATACTCCTGGAAATCCAAGATATAAAGCTGTGCACTGCCCTCTCCTCATAGAAACTGTAGCAGACATTTTCCAGGTTCCTTTAGCATCAACTTTAACCACCACAAAATGCAATCCTTGTCCTCCTGACTGTTTCTTTTCTCCTGCTTCTCAGCCTTTTCCTCTTTTCTGGCTCTCATTTTCATCTTTTCAAACATTCCAGGCTGTTTTATGACTTGGCTGTGCCATCACATATGCTGAGTTCTGAGCCCGGAATTTCCTTCCTTTCTCTCTGTCTGCCTGTTTTATTTGCCTCTTTTGGTTCGAAGGAACAGGTACTCTCTCGAATTACTTCATTCTATAGGAACTTTATTTTAAAGATCCCAAGAGAGGCAGACCAGATCTCAGGAAGAGTAGGAACAGATGGGTGGTTCTGATTTCAAGGTGTCTGAAGGGATATCAGCCACAGAAATTTGTGTGCATTTCCTCTAATGTTTGGCCACTAAGTGACTCAGCAACTCTGGGCATCTGCTCTTAACTCTGCTCTCTTCCAACTAATATATGCTTCCCCAATATGTTTTGGTTTTTTTTTTCCATCCAGTTTATAGCTTCTGCTTGCTCTTCCTCATCTTATGTAGTTTCTGTTTCCTTATAACTTTGGCTTGAGCCATGGCTCAAATTCTGCCTCATTGACAATCTTTCAGATAGGGCTACTGGGAGGGTGTTCAGGGCCCTTGTGTATGTAAACAATTTAAAGCACTTATAACAATGGTGGAAGAGGGTCCTCAAAAAATCTTCTTCATTAAAGCAATGAGAACACTGGCAAAAATAGTCAAAATCAACTTTCCTAGAATGCTGGAATTTGACCACAATATACAACAATTTGAGGATCATTCACTCAAGAAATGGCCAAATGTCAGCAAGAACATCATGTTTTCATAGTATTTTAGCTTGCCCTATTCCCATTCCCCTCTCCCTTGCTCCACAGCAACCTTGGAAACGAGCAGCCTCACAACTATGGTTTATGTGAAAATTAGCAGCTTAATAGCTGCCAAAAAGGGAAGAATGGGCTTGGACTCTCCAAAAAACCCTATACTCAGAGAAGAGCTTTATTTGAGTTGTATGGATGCTCCCTAGAAGAGAGCCATTCTCAAGGCTTGCCTTTGTTTAACCCAACTCAGAGCTCAGACATGTAGGACACCATCAAGTTACCAACATATAAATAATGGGAGTCCCAGAAGGAAAGGAGTTAGAGAAAAGGACAGAGAGAAAATCTGAAGGAATAATGGCTAAAAACTTAACAATTTTGATTAAAAACACTAATCTATACATATAAAAGCCTGACAAACTCCAAGGAAGACAAACTCAAAGAGATTCACTCCAAGACACATTATAGTCAAAATAACAAAAGCCAAAGGCAGAGAATTTTGAAAGCAGCAAGAGAGAAGTAACTCATCATTTACAAAGGATCCTCCAATAAAAAAAAGAATAAATAAATAAAAATACAAAGGATCCTCCACGAGGTTAACAGCTGACTTCTCATGAGAACCCATGGAGGCCAGGAGGAAGTGGGATTACATGTTCAAAGTTCTGATAGAAAGACTGTCAACCAAGAAGTTTATATCCAGCAAAAGTATCCTTAAAAAAAAAATGAAGGTGAATTTAAGACATTCCTAATTAAGTCTTGTTTTGACTTTTTTGGACACTTTAGAATATGATTTCTTTCAATGTTGACTCCACTGTAGTACTCTATACACTTCCATCTGCAGGGAGGATAGATGAAGGACACACAGGTGGAGGAAGAAGGAAAGTCCCTTGTTTTAGACAGTAAAAGACTAACCTGGAAGAATATGATGTCATCACATCTATCAGAATCAAGAGAAGACATTGATCATAAGGGCCTATTGGCATTGTGGAACCATGATCTCTAAAGCCCTTGGAGGAGATGGTCTGACCATCCCCAGAGGATCATCTGACATGTGACATGGAGCCCACAGAAAGCAGAAGTACTACAGATGGTGGGGGAGCATGGGTGTCTCCGCTGTCCTTGGGTGCTGTAGACTGAAGGGAGCACCATGGATGAACACCTGATACATGAGCCCAAAGATTGATAGTGAACCTTTGGTAGCCCAAAGTCCTGAATTCATCTTGTGTCTGACATGAGTGAGTGTCACCAAAAGAAATGTGACAATACCATCCTGGTTTCCTGACCTTGTGTAATCCCTTGAAAGAAATACTTTGCATTGGCCAGCAGAAGCAATCCTCTTGCCAAGCTGCCCTCCTAGAATCAGGACCCACCTATGAGGGCCTGTGACAACCACATTGCTGTGAGCCCCAGGGCTCTCAGGGAATCTGGTTAATCCCACATATGAGGTAGAGGGTCTGTGAGCTCCCCAAAGGAAAGAAATAAAACAGGGCCTTTGCAGGTCCTCATCCAGGCTTGGGGTGCCCCTTCTAGATGATACTGATAGTCTCCTTAGTCTGATGCTACTAGGCATCAGAGAGAAAGTACTAGCCTCCCCTGAGGTGGGAGGCCAATCCAGGACAGGGGCCCTGCTGGTTCTGATCTAAGGTGCTACCTTCTCAAGTTCACTTTTCCCTACGAGCCACCTTGTTGGTTAAGTG
Source organism: Panthera uncia (assembly GCF_023721935.1). Classification (NCBI taxonomy): domain Eukaryota; kingdom Metazoa; phylum Chordata; class Mammalia; order Carnivora; family Felidae; genus Panthera; species Panthera uncia. The sequence goes on from NC_064808.1 coordinate 99,887,789, forward strand.
TTTCTTGGTTTAGAAAATTTCTGAGAGGGAATCTGATTCCCTAGCTGATCAGTTTTGCTCTAGGCCAGTAGTACTCAGGGTATTGTCTGAGGACCCCTGGGGTCTGAGACTCCTTCAGGCTATCTGTATGGTTAAAACTCTTTTCATGATAATACTAAGATTTCATTTGCCCCTTCCTTAGTGTTGACACTGCGAAAATGATGGTGGGCAAAACTGCTGGTGCCTTGGCACAGATGAAGGCAATGCCACCAAACTGTTCTAGTGGTTTTCCACCATATTTTTCACTACCACAGACATTTTAAAAAATCCAGTTTCACTGAAGCGTATATTTGATGAAGCAATAGAGTACTAGTTTTATTAAATCTTGGCTTTTGAGACAAGACATGTATGTCTTTTTTAGGTCTGCGTGGAGCCCCCCTACAGCCCTTCTGCTGCATACTGAAATACAGAGGATGTCTTTAGGAAAAGCACTCATATGACCGAGTTGCAAGCTGAACTAGCCACTTTTTCCCTAGAATGTCATTTTACTTGTGAGATATATTGATAGAAAAACTATGATTATTCAGATTTGATATTTTGCAGACATTTAAAAATGAACAGAGGGAATCTGCCAGTTCAAGGAAAACAACTGATGGGTTGACAACGATGGCATTTGAAGTTTCAAGCGAACAGTAGGGTTTTGGAAAGCTTGTGCCCACCAGGATCTGGATAGCTTCCCACTTCTTCAAGACTTTCTGATACTGGTGGTGATATTAATGAATGTGTACAGATAGAGGGGAAGATCAAACATTCTGATTCCGGCTTGCTAGGTATGAGGTGCTTTCATTATAGAAAGCTGCCTCAGGGAAGGGGCTGGAAGTCAGACTCTGAGAGCCCCAATAGGTAGGGCTCTGGGGTGGACATTGCCTGAGTTGACACTGGTGGTCTGTATCCTTTGTGGGAGCATGTGGCCCACTTCCTCACGTGGACTGAGAGTTTCTCTAGAAGTTTACTTGTATCATCGAACAACTGTAGAGCTCCTATGGCAAAGGCTTAGGAGAGGGTGGCACTTGAGGCTGGGCTCAACTCCCTCCCCTTAAGCTTACTACACTTGTCTTGAAGGCTCTAGGCATCCTGGGAAGCGACCTCTGAGACCCAAAGGGGAGAAGGGGGTTTGGATGGGCCCACTTAACCCTGACCATAACAATGCTAAAAATAAATGGCTCAGTATCTCAAGCTCTGCCTAGAAGTGGGCTAGACAGCCCCAGTCTTCTATAGCATATCAGATACTGTGTTTTCCAGAAATCCCAACTGAATCCTGAGTATTGCTGCACAAACACTTTGAGCCAAAATGCAAGGGAAGACAAACAAGTCTGAAGACCTTGCGGAGTGACTGAAACCAATGGAGCAAGAGGGAGAGAGCTGGAAAAACATCAAAGCAAAGCCAGTTTTCTTCCAGAGACTCCAGGCTAGTTACAAATGCAGTAATCAAATATCTGGAGGAGCAGAGGATTTGTCCTGGGCTAGGGTTGTGGTGAAAGGTCCCCTCTGATAGAGATGCTCATGTTTAGCACTTTTCTACATGTTTCTGCCACTAAGGAGGTGATGCATAGCGTAGGCTGGTGGTCACAACCCCCATACCCACACTAGTCCCACAGAGGTGGCTGTGGTGAATGTGGAGGCGGGTGGGGAGATTGGAGTTTGGCATGGAGGGATTTTAGCTGAAACAGAGATGCTGGTCCTGGGTGCTCCGAAATCTTTAATGGAAATCTTTCACTTGTAAATAGGTTTTATTTGTCTTTGTATATTCAGTCTAGTGCTGGCCAGCACAGACAGCTGGTGCTTGGTAAATACTTGGGGCATTGTACTGTGAATTGCTTTGTAGGAATAATGTAAATGGGATAAAACAGTCATCATGGGGCCAGCAGCAGAGGAGGCTGGAATTTCCCCAGTGGGCTTATAGAGGAAGGTGAAGCTGTTGGAAGAAAAAAGGTGGGGGCTGGCAGAATGGGAGCATGAGGGCTGACAAAGGAGAGCAGGGAGAGGGCTGGAAGATCCCTGATGGAGGTAAAAATGCAGGGGTGGATTGGCAGGTCTTCTGTTGGCTGGAAGGAGAAGTAGAGAGACCAGTTTCCAGGCCTAGGCTCCCTTGCCTGCCAAGCCCCTGGTCAGAGGCATTAGAAACTAGAGTGGAGATTGCACACTAAGATGGCAATTTTGCCAGCAGGGCCCTTCAGCAAACCACGGTTCTACAGACCTTTCTCAGCAAACATCCCCAAATATTTCCCATGTCCTAACATTCACCAACCGTATGGCCCCCCAGTACTCATAGCTGTAGGTCTCTCACCTTTATCCATTCATATGATACTTACTCATTAATTAATCAATTAAAAAATATTTATTGGGGCACCTGGATGGATCAGTCAGTTGAGCATTGGACTGGCTCAGGTTATGATCTCACAGTTCGTGAGTTTGCGCCCTGCATTGGGCTCATTGCTGTTGGCACAGAGCCCCTTTAGATCCTCTGTTCCCCCCACCCCACCCCACCCTGTATCCTACTTGCATTCTCTCTCTTGCTCAAAAATAAATAAACATAAAAAAAAAACACATTTATTAAGTGCATCCTGTGTGCCAGGCACATGCTAGGTACAAAGGTTAAAATAGCACAGCCATTCTTTAAGTGTGGTCTCTGGGCCAGCCACATCCGCACCATCTGGTGTGTTAGTTACCTATGGATGCCTAACAAATGATTCCAAAACTTAGTGGCCTAAATCAATAATAACCATCTCTTATCCCTCCTAGTTTCTGGAGCTTCTGGCTTAGGATCTATCATGGAGCTGCTGGGAGTGCAGTCAGGAGGCCTGAAGTAGGACTGGAGGGCCTGCCTCCGAGGTGGCCCATTCACATCGCTGGCACATTGGTGTTGGTTGCTGGCTGGAGGCTTCAGTTCCAACCCCTGTGCACCTCTCCTCAGGTTGCTCGAGTGTCCTCACAACATGGTGGCTGGAGCAGCCTAAGAGAAAAAGCGACAAGCTGCAATTTCTTTTGTAATCTCATCTCAGAAGCCACACACCTTCACTCCCACAATAGCCCCTTGGTCCCACAAGTCAGATCTACTCAGTGTGGGAGGAAAGCCCACAGGGGATTGACCAGGAAGCAAGCATCAGGAGGGCCATTTGTGAGACTGGGAACTTGTTTGCATAACCCCTCCCGGTGCCTCAGATGCATGCTACAGTCTGGGAACCACTGCAGTGAGATATGAAACCTTCTCTGCTCTTAAGCTGCTCATGGCTTAGCTGACGTTACTGAACAATCATGACGCAGTGTTGTAGCAAGGCCATGGGAAGTCAGGGATGTGTTCCCAGCCCAGCATGCCAGGTCCTCCTTAACCTGAGCTCCTCTGCCCCCACCTCTCATTCCTTATTCATTCCCCTCCTACTTGGGCCCTCTGCTGTAGTCTGGTCTCTTCCCATCCCCGTTCCCTCGTTCCCTCGTGTTGTGCTTACTCTCTCTTCTGTGGAATGAGCTGTTAATGGATGTGACAGCATCTGGCATGGTGCCAGACACATAACAATCGCTCCATAAATGCATCCTTGCTTTCCTTTCCCTGTCCTGGATTTCACACTGGGAAGACCCAGCTCCTGCACCCTTCACTTAAGCAGATTCTAAGCTTTCTTAAGGCCCTCCACTTCCATGAAGCGTCTCAGACACTGTTTACCCTAGTTTCTCCCTTCCCTGAGTCTCTGAGCACTTAGCATGTGACTCATACAGCCCAGTCCTTGAGTCCACTGATGCATTTGGTCCTGTATTTTTCCCCTAAAATCCCCCATTTGTGACCATCTTTGCAGCTCTTGTGACTATCTGAGATTGCTTTATTATTCTGTGTTCTTGCCGCTTCCTATCACCACCACCTATGTGGCAGCGCCTACCTCCACCACTAGGCTTAGGTCACCTCCCCCGGGCCCCCCAAGCAGGCTCCTGCTTGGAGAATAGCCTCCAAGTTTGGTTTGTTTTAGCTAATGAGCTCTGACAATGTGCATGGCCCCAAGGTAGGTCCTGGGCTGTGGGCGGGGGTTCTCTTTTAAATGCTAATACCTGTGGAACGACTCTGGGCAGACGAGGCTCCTCACGTGGCAGAAAGAGTACAGGGCATAAGGCCTACTGGCTTCCCGGCTTCTCTGGCTACCTGGTAATCCTGGGCAGGTCCTCCTCACTGGCTCAAACTCCAGTTTTCCATCTGTGAAATGGTGCTCATAGCCACCTACATCTGAAAGGTAATAAATACCTAAGTGAAGGACGGATATGATAGAATTAAACTATAATGTTGTAAGGAAACGAATGCCGATGCTTGAAGGTTATCGGTTATTTAACACTTATTTAATACGTGCTTACTGCACACCAGGACCTGTATCAGGCTCTGGATATAAAATGATGAGGGTCCCTCACTTGTCACTTGAGACTTTGCAATGGTTATCAGGGAGAACGAGGCAGAGTGAAGAAGGAGTGGACTGTGTGTGAGGGCAGGGGGAGGGAACGGGACCCTGAGTGGGTGGGCAGGCAGGGGCTGGGTCCACAGGTAGCTCCCAGGCCCTTCAATGTCCTTTTCTCCCTGGCCCCCAGCCTGTCCACTTCCACTGATGCACATTGCTCTCCTGTGTCTTCCTGGTGGACCAGGGCTGGGAAGAGAGGGCAGATGGGGTCTCCGCGGATTTTCCTGAGTTTGGTTTCATGTGGAAGAGGGCCTTTGAAGAGCCTGGCCCAGCAGCCATTATCCCTTCCTTAGGGCCATCCCTCAGGCTCATCCTGCTTTTTCTCCCCCCAAATGTGACAACTGAACTGTGACTAACTTAAATATCCTCAGATTGTTTTCGTTATTAAAAGCAGGTGTCCGTTCTAATTGGGTCTAGGATGAAGTCCCCTGAACAGCTGGCTTAGTAGCAGATGTAAACTTGCTTACCAACATCCGTCTCTTCAAAAGCAGGGTAGAGGGTGGTGGTTGGGGGGCAAAGAAGAACCAGGATCCGTTTGAACATGGCTACATCACCACATTGCCTTCTTTCTTATCAAGAACTGTGTTTGGCTCTCTTGCTAAGTGATGCTCTTGTGGTCCCTCTGGCCTGCTTGGGAAGGAAAGCAGTCATCTGCTTGTCTCTGATGATTTCTTGTTCAGGGAACATGACAGACAGGTGTAGTGGGAAGATCATCGAAGTGGAGTCAGGAGACTACACTTTGTCCCAGGCCTGTCACTAGCTGGCCAGTGGCCTTGGCCAACTCTTGGAGCCACCTGGGACCATCTGTCAGATGAGCAGGAAGAATGAGGGTGATTTCTTAAGTTCCTTCTGCCCTCTTGGTCTTGTATTATGGGAGGAGTGTCCAGATTTGTGTCATGCCCTATGATTTTATGAATTCTTCCTAGACCCCCTCAAACCTCTCTCTCCCTCTTCACAAACTAAAATTGCTTTGCACATTAGCATCACTGATGGGAGGAAGGGTTAAATATTACACAAAACATAAGAGATGAATGTTGTAATGCTAATTCCTGGCAGCCTATATGTAATGTTTTATGTCCTATTTCTGTAAGAAAAATTCAAATGAAACATCATGAAGGCAAACTCTGGAGACTGTTCAGGCCTAGATTTCATGACTGGTCTAAATTTGGGTCTGTGTCATTGCCCCAACTTAAATGGCCACCTCTCCAGCCCAATGGTCCTATATGAGGTAATAATATTCTCTATGACAAGCCGCGAAATGGTTCATCCTTGGTCATTAAGGAATTTAACTCCATTTATCAAATAGCTTCTGAATTCCTATGATGTGCAAAACCTTATCAGGCATGCCGTAGGCAATGAAAAGGACAGAATACTCTTTTCCTTAGGGACGTAATTTTATATAGTGTATTTTATGCACTGATTTTCCAAGGAGATAATCATGTGTTGAACATCTCAGGGTGTTAGCATATTGCCTTCATAATAACAGCAATGACTAATTTTTTAAGTTCACACAAAACTATGTGCCTGCCGTCACGTTAAGCACTTTGTGGGTACTGCCTCATTAACCTTCACAACAATCCTGTTCTAGAGATGTAGGAACTGAGGCCCAGGGACTTCAGTAACTTACCAGTGTCTTAAAGCCAGTAACGACAGAACAGGGACTCAACCGAGGTCTGTCTGTCCCTAAAACCTGTGACATTTATCATATGAATAGTCTGCTCTGTGTAAAGTTGACAGTCCAGAAATATTAGTTGAGTAATTGAGTAAGCAAAGAGTGAGAACTTGAAAGAATAAATAAATGGAAAGACTTTGGGGTAGTCCCTGAGGGGCTTCAGGGAGTCACAGGCCACCTCCTTCACCTCACTGAATAGGCCCCAGATCCTGTAGTTGGGAACTGTCTTCTGGGGTCCTTTCCATTCTAGTCTCTGCTCTCACCTCATAAATGCCCAGCACACATTCACCCGTATCTACTTTTTTGAGTGAAGCGTCTGCTTTGAGTCAATCGGGTTTTTTTGTGTTTCTTTGTTTGTTTTTTTGGTTTCGTTTTGTCTTCACTCTACCTCTTCCCCAAGCCTACTTCCAGGTAGGCTATTATGCATCCATTTTCTGGACTCAGATTCTGAGATACCCTGGGATGTGTCCTCAGAGTTGTTCACTTATCTCCTTTCCAGATGCCCAGAGTGGAGACCAGTCAGAGGAGCAGGGGACAGCCTGATTTATTGCCCTCAGCCCCAACCTGGCACCCTCATCCACACTCAGAGGCTCTGCCAAGCTAAGGAGAGACCCAGGAACTGGGAGGCTCCAGCCAGGGACAGCTCTGCCATTGAGTCCTCCAAATTCATGAGGAAGGGAGAAGCCTGGTTAGATGCCTCCAGGCATCAGCCTCTGAAGATTTAATGAGGGGGGCATGCCTCTGAGGGCTGATCAGGAAGTCTGTGAACTCACCACAGACCATGCTAGAAAATCGAGGGCCTGGTCCTGGTCTGCACAGCCCTGCTTCAAGAAAGGCTGCCTTGTGCTACCTTTGTGTTCACATCGGGAGCCCAGTTTCTTCCACCCTCCTCAGCCTCTCTGCAATCTCAGCCCTGCCTCAAGAAAGGCTGAAAGACCCATTCCCCCTGAAATGCTGAGGCTGTCCTAGAGATGGTGATGGGTTTTGGAATTGTGGGGGTCCAGAGCTGTCGGCCAAGAAAGAATTCTTGAGATGTCTTTGGAGCAAAACGGTGATTTTGTTGAAGCACAGCGATAGGATGCATGGGCAGAAAGAGCTGCACTGGGGTTGTGAAGAGTGACTGGTTCTGTACTGTGGAGTTGGGGGAGGTAAAGGCAAAAGGGAGGCCTCCAGAAGGATTTTCATGTGCTAAAGAGGACTCATAAGATGCCAGGGGCCTTGCTATTGTCAAGCTAAGGCTGTTTTCCCTCTAGTAAGGCATTAATATTAGGACAGCAGGGGGTTCCTGGAGACCTGTTATACTCTGTATTTGCCTCAAGTATTTGTCAATGGGCTGCAGGTTATAAGGAAATTTAATTTTACCTGCCATTTCCTTCTCGCCTTTGTTTCCCTTATCACTATTGAGGGATGATGTTGGGGCTCCAGGAAACTGAGTCTATGGGTTTCTGGAGATTAGGCTGTGGACAAGATTGCCTTTTTCTTTTTCTTTTTTTTAATTTTTTTTAACGTTTATTTATTTTTGAGGCAGAGAGAGACAGAGCATGAACGGGGGAGGGTCAGAGAGAGGGAGACACAGAATGTGAAACAGGCTCCAGGCTCTGAGCGGTCAGCACAGAGCCCGATGCGGGGCTCGAACTCACGGACCGCGAGATCATGACCTGAGCCGAAGTCAGCCGCTTAACCGACTGAGCCACCCAGGGGCCCCAAGATTGCCTTTTTCTTATAATTTACTAAGATATTTGTAAACTGACAGAGACTCCTGTCCTGCAGGACTTTGATCTCTATCAGTTAACCATTTGTTTTCTTTCCTTTCCTTTGTTCTTGTTCCGACAGGAGTGCCTGAGGGATGTCACACAAGTCCCACCTGGTGGGAGGCAGGGGGGCTGTATTTGCTGGCTATCAGCTTGCCCTATGCTCCCTCATCAATGGGAAGGGCAGGAATGGGCCCAGTGCAAGCTGGAGAGCAGTGAGGAATCAGGGCACCTCTCAGAGGGTGAGTGCCTCCTGGACCTCTATAATTGTGAGTTGACCCCGCAGGCCTGGCCTTCATTGCCAACTGAGGGGAGAAGGGCAAGAGGGAATGTGATTTGTTGAGAGCTTGCTACCATGTCCAGGGCTGAACGGGGACCTCCATACATGGTTCCTTTGACTATTACAATTATCTTCTGAGTTGGGTTTGACTACTCCCATCTTACAGATGAGGAAGCTGAGGCTCAGGAAGGTAAAATAATTCAACTATATTCTCACAGCAAGTGGTGGAGCTTGAATTTGAACCCAGATGTGTCTGATTTCAAAGCCCATGCTGCTCATCCCTGGGTGCTTCTCACCTGGCTCCATTCCTAATGTGGACTCCATGGTTTCCCTCCTGCTTCCTGGCAGCTTCCTGCAGCTGGCTCAGACTGGTGCTTCTAGGGTTAGAAGGTGAATCCTATGCTGTGTGTGCGCGTGTGTATGTATGTGCTCATGTACAGCATACATGTACATTGTAGGAAGCATGGACAGGAGGAGGAAGGTCTGGGGTCTGCAGAGATGCTTCCTCCCCACCACACCTGCCCCACTTCAGGCTGTCCCCAGGCTGCCCTGGGGCTTTGGGGTGGGGGTTTGTTATTGTGTTGTAGGCTCTTGTATCTTTCCCCAAGGTGGGTAATTGCAGATGACTCACCTGTGGAACAGGATCAAAACCAACTTTATTTTACTGAATTCCCCCTTCCTCTATGTGCTAAGAAGCCTTAGGGGTGGGGGTGCGAAGGCTTTCCCAGAAAATTACACCCTGCATTTCCCTTTCTGCTGCTTCTAGGACGTCATTTAAGATGGAAATTAGAGCCCATTATTGCACATTTAATTATCCACCAAATGAATGGCATATTTAATGGAAATGGCAAAATCTTCCAACTTGTGTAAGATTTCTAGTTCATGCATCTCCAGATGTGTTGCAAAATAATTCATTAACTAGAGATGTGAGCTGTTGGGGCTGCCTCAGGGGAAAAGCAGGGCCAAGGAATGGGGCCAAGGATGTGTGAACTAATTAGCTGACATCCCTGCCCTCGGGAACTGAGGTAATGGAGAATTTGCTTCTACTGTGCTTGAAGGTGCAGCCCCCACCCCTTACTAGGGGTGGGGCAGGGAGGCCAACCCTGGGGCCTCTGGGGCTGAGTGGGGAGAAGGTTGGGGTGGCCCATCTCTTGTCATCTCCCCAGCCCCAGGTTCCCATAGCAACACACTGCAGCCCTAGGCAATATATACAAGTAGCTATGGGATGGGGGAGAGCTTCAGAGATGGCAGGCACAAGGGAACAATCTCTGAGGCAGTTAGTGGGGGGCAGCCTCTATCACCCCTCTCCCCCTCCAATGTTCTAGCTGTGGCCTCTCTGGCTTTGGCTCGAGGCTGTTGTTATATTTTAGGGATATTTGTTCATTCACTCAACCAGCCAACATTTATGGAACATCTGCTATTTGTGGAAAATCTGTTTGTTAATTCAACCATGCAAACAGCCAACCTTCTTATTAAATACCTATTATTCATTCATTTCCTTGTTCATTCATTTGTTTTAAGCAGTGAACTAACCAGCCAACATGTATTGAATAGCTACTGAATTACTTACTCATGCAACCAATCAGTAACAAAGTGCCTACTCTTTGACCACCCATCCCTCCATCCATCCATCCATCCAACCAACCAACCAACCAACCAACCCACCAACTAACAACCAACAAGCAATCAATAAATTAATTCAGTATTTATTGAATAATAAAGGCATATTCATTCATGCAGCTCACAAACATATTGAGCACCCACTATATACCAGGCATTGTATAGACACTAGGGAAACAAAGATCAAGACACAAGTCCTGTGTTCAAGGGGCTCAGAGTGAAGTAATGATATTAAGCTAAAATTTATTCAGCACTGAATATATATGTCCAGCAATGTGCTAAATCAGTGCTTTACATATATTAACTCATTTGCTATGAAAGGTGCTGTGAAGAAACAGGCATAGAGAGGTTAAATAAATTCCTCAGTGTTACACGGTTTTTGAGTTGATAGAGTTTTGGGGTTTGAACTCAGATTTGAAAGTGTGTGCTCCTAACTATGGTGTTGTCTCCCTAGGTGGGGTAGGGGGCCAAGTATACAGTGCACAGAGGATATGTGGGATTAGCATTTAATGGTACCTTAAAGAAGGCATAGGAGCCTGTGAGCTAGGGGAAGGAAGGAGAGACACCTTGAGCAGGATAATGTTGAGAATGAGGGAATGTAGGCATACAAGATATGGTTTCTACCCTCCAGGAGCTTTTTTTTTTTTTTAAATTTTTTTTTAACGTTTATTTATTTTTGGGACAGAGAGAGACAGAGCATGAACAGGGGAGGGGCAGAGAGAGAGGGAGACACAGAATCGGAAGCAGGCTCCAGGCTCTGAGCCATCAGCCCAGAGCCCGACGCGGGGCTCGAACTCACGGACCGTGAGATCGTGACCTGAGCTGAAGTCGGATGCCCAACCGACTGAGCCACCCAGGCGCCCCTCCAGGAGCTTTTAATCAAACAGGGGAAGTGGTAGACACAGATAACTTCACTACAAGGAATAGTGAGGATGGATGACAGGTGTAGGTGTAGGATGTGCTGAATCATACAAAAGGCACAAATGAAATTCGTAGTAATAGAAGGAAAGAAGAATCCTTTCAGCTGGAGGTGATCAGAGATATCATGATGGAAGGGACAGAGCTCAAGACCCACTCTAAATTAAGGCTGAGTGGAATCTCCTAAAACGGGGCTGGGCAGAACATTCCAGCAGGTGGACTGGCTTGAGAAGATGGGCTAGAAAACAAGTGGTGCTGGCTGATTTTCATTTCAGACTCAAGTATGTGAGCGGTGAGTGGAAGAAGAGTCTTTCCAGACTCTTTCTGTAGGTATGAAGGGACTGGCGTGTTCAGTTAGGGAGATTAGGCTTAGTTTAGTAGGGAGTAGGCAGCCACTGAAGGTTTTGAGAAGGGGAGAGTGTGAATTATTCTGTGTTTGTACCCTTGTTTGTATGTGCTAGGAGAAAGACTCCCACAAGCTGCCTTACCCACCCTCCATGATGGCCAGCTTCTGGCAAGATTCAGTCAACAAGAGCCCTGGAAGTACCTCCAACCTGTCAAGAAACATGTTCCCTGCTCTGCCCTTGCTAGTCAGAGCTGTGTCCCTCCAGAAACTGTATTTTTAGCCTTTATTGTAGGTAATTTTAGTACTCAGGTAGGCCTGGGAATCATTGACCTGTATGCTGTTTACCAATCGCTTTTTCCTTTAATCTTAGAACCCAAACCAATATTCTTATCCATATTTTACAGTTGAGAAAACTACGGTTCAGGAAGGTTGTGATGTGTCCAATGTCACCAACTTTTAAGCAGAGTAGCTGGGCTTAAAATCCACATTTCTGAGTCCAATTTAAGCTTCTTGGGAGAACCAGAACCAAGATAGAAGATCTTCGCAATAACTGAGTCCTCATATATTTTCCTCAAACTTGTTTCCTCCAGTCTTTGCATTGCTAAATATTGCCCATCTGAACTAGTATTTGCTACACACAGTCCTCTATGGTCCCCCAGCTGATAATAACCTCATAATCTTGTGGCTGCACCTGGTTTGTATTTGCATGTTTTCTTTCTCCAGTTGTCTCTAAACTTTTAAAGACAGGCGGTATGAAATAGCATGGCTTTTGGAATCTTTGATCTCTTGTACTCCATAATCTCACTCACCCCATCACTCAACCCTTGTATCTCATTCTCTATGAGATGATGAATGGCTTCATTTATGAGATTCTAGGACATCATTCCCTGATCACTCCCCCCATCCCTCCAGTTTTATCACTCACCATTTATGGATTCTTTGTTAGTAATTGCTCAATAAATACGAGCCATTTTCTTATTAGTGTGAGTAGGAGGGAGATGAGCTAGCCAGCTAGACAGAGATAATTTCTAGGGCAAGGAAGGAGCCCCGAGGGCAGGGTATATTATATTTTATGTCACAGGGACCCCAGGAAAGACCATTATTGCATAACTATTCTGTGCCAGGTACTTAAAGACACTATCTGATTTAATCTTCCCAATAGTCTTATGCTTTGTGCATCTATTTTTATTTTATTGAAATAAACTAAATTTCAGGGAGATAAAGTTAAATTCTCTATGTCCCTCTACTTTCAGTGGCAAAGCCAGGGCTTGAATTCACACACATCTGTGTGACTCGGGAGTCCAAGCCCTATCTGCCACAGCCATGGCCTCTGAGTTACGGGTGCTGAGATGAATAACCCAAGGCAGAGGACCACAACTAGATGACAGGGTCTCAGGCCACAAGCTATGTCCAAGGATCTCAGCTCTGTTTTCAGGTTGCTTGTGATTCCCTCTGTCCCATCGGCTCCTACCCCCCCCCTTTCCCCCCCCCCCCCCTGCCAATTTCACCAGAGAGGCCCTGGGTAATGACTCAGCTGGGAGCTGTCCAGCTTCCTCTTCCAGACCTATTGGGAAAGACTTCTGAAGTAGATAATGGCTTTCAAAATGTAATTTAACTTAATACACTGCTGTATTGTTACTAATGTAAGTCCCATTGTGTGTGTCTCTGAGGCAGCCAATTATAGAAACTTTGATAAAGAATATGTCTAAGCCAAGGCAACTGTTACTTTTCTGAACAAATGGGATGAGATTTAAGCCATCTGTCTAGGACTGGCATTTGAGGCCTCACTGTAGTTGAGATTCCAGGCTTCCAAGAAAATGTAAGGAAGAAGGTCCTTATTATCCCCTCAAGAGTAGCACTGGAATCTGTGCTGGGCGATCCCTCTGTTCTCATGCTTTATCCCCAGCCTTTCAGCACAGCATGGTGGAAGAAGGCCACCAACATCAGCTTGGGGATTTCTGTGTGCCCATGGGCTGAATTCTTCATGTTAATAAAAAGACATCTCAGAAGACAGAAAAAAAGGACTTTTAAGAAGTATTCTTCAGTTTCAGTGATTAGAGTGGGTCTTGTAACAGATTGCTGGCATCTGGGGACACTGAGTCAAGTCACAATTCAACCCTCATCTAACTGGTATACGGAGAAAGTGCTTAAAATACACACAAGTAGGGGCTCCACTTACCTTCTTTCCAGTTTCTGACATTAATCTCCCCTCCTCTTCCCTCCTACACCAAAGCTGTCACCAAGGGGTTCCACTAGGTTCCCTGCAGAGAGCCACCCTCCCTCCTCCTCTCTGTCACTCAAGCCACACTTCAACAGGCCCTGCACTCTGGAGACGAGTGTGTGATCCACTTCCTAGGAAAGTGTCTGCCTTGTCCATCTGGCTGTAGAGCCAGGCACCTCTGAGATTTCTGAGGATCATCCACTGAACCTCATAGCAACTTGCTTGAAATTCTCATTTTTTTTAATATGATGACAAAAAAAATCAATCTGTGTATCTGGTATTAAGTTCTCTGTTTAAGAATGTCGGCTCAGGGGCACCTGGATGGCTCAGTCGGTCAAGCGTCCGACTTCGGCTCGGGTCATCATCTCACAGCTTGTGAGTTTGAGCCCCGCACCAGGCTCTGTGCTGACAGCTCGGGGCCTGGAGCCTGCTTTGGATTCTCTGTCTCCCTCTCTCTCTGCCCCTAACCCATTCATATTCTGTCTCTGTCTCTCTCAAAAATAAACAAACATTTAAAAAAAAAAAAAAAGAATGTCGGCTCGGAAGGGTCCTTCCTCTGGGACTTGGAGGTCAAGGGACTTTAGTGCTGTTGGGTGGGGGCACTTGGAGTGTGTGTGTGTGTGTGTGTGTGTGTTTACATGAAGTGACTAGAGCAGGTGAGGAGTATTGGATGGATGACACAACCTTCTCTATGTCGTCAAGATGAGCACACAGAGGGGAGAGAGCACTGGGCCTAATGGTGTAGCCTTTGCTTTGCCACTGGCCTTGTAGGATTAGGCAACCAGAAGAAGAATGAAACACCTCAGCCTTGATGGAGCCCAGCTGTGCTTTAGGCTTGGCTGTGATATCCAAGATCTTCCCATCTGCCATCACTCCATCCGTCCATCCATTTGTCCATCTTTTCATCCTTCCGGCCAAATTAGTCAGAAACATTATCTTCAGGAGGGTCCAAACTTTAATGAAGGTTCCAAGGCTCTTCAGCCCAGCCTGTCTCCTCTCCATCCTTTCTCTCTTGACCCTCTCCTTCATGCTCTACACCCCGCTGAAATGGCCACACTCTCACCTCCCAGCTGTGGTGCATGTTGTCTCCCCTACATTACACCCTGTCTACTCTGACTCCTCTACCGGGTTCATCTTCCACTCAGCCTTCAGGCTTGAACTGAGATGTCATTTCCTCCAGGAAGCCTGTTCTCACATCCTCCCCATTGCCTGTTGGTGCTCCTTATCTGTGCTTCTTTAGCTTTTGAATTTACTCCATGAGGACACCTGTCACCCTATAGGGGAAGACATGAGTGTCCTCTCGCCTTGGCTGGGTTGTTCATGGTCTGTGCCCCTGGTGGCTGTGGCTCAGTCTGGTTCTCTGCCTCCCTCTTGGGGCCGTCCAGGTGGCTGAAATCTCTCCCAGAGTCATCCTGGTTAGTGGATCTCCCTAAAGGGGCAGTTTCTACCCATGAATGAAATCTCACATAATTGATCTGTGGTTGGTTTGGGGCATCACAGGGGTTAGGAGGTCAGGGGTTAGAGGATGTGTGATGATTCATTTTATATGTCAACTTGACTGGGCTAAGGAATGCCCAGACAGCTGGTAAAACATTTTTTTCTGGGTGTGTCTGTGAGGATGCCTACCGGAGAGATTAGCATTTGAATTGGTAGACTGAGCGAGGAAAATTACCCTCACCCATGTGGGTGGACATCATCCCATCTGTTGAGGGCTCGAATAGAACATAAAAGGTGGAGGAAGGGTAGATTCACTCTCTTTACTTGAACTAAGACATGAATCTTCTCCTGCCCTTGGACATCAGGGCTCCTGGTTCTCAGGCTTTCAGACTCAGACCAGGACTTTAACTTTCAGCTCCTGATGCACAGGCCTTCAGATCTGCCCTGAATGACACCATTGGCTTTCCTGCTTCTCCAGTTTGTAGGAGACTGTGGGACTTCAGGGTCTCTGTAACCACATTAACTAATTCCTAGAATAAACCTCCTCTTAAATATGTCTCTGTAGATTCTACTGGTACTGTTCCTCTGGAGAACACTGACTAATATGGGGGAGGGGGGATATATATTCTAACTTTTGTGCATTTCTAGGGACTAGTATCATGGCCAATCTAGCCCTCTCTGAGCTCTGCATTCAGCCAGGGGAGGGAGAGTTGTCAGAGAGCGCATATTTAGATGTTCTGAAAGTCTAGTCTTCCCCGCTGGGGAAGAGTGTGAAAATGGGAAATCCCAGAGAGGAATTTGGGGTATTTATGATTGTGTGGAGGGAGGCAACCTCACTGCTCAATGGCCCATGTTTGTTGGTAAATGTACTGTCTCATTACGTGTTTCCTGGGTCCTGGGGCTTATCTCTCCCGTCCAGGTGGAATTTCAAAGCCCATTGCAACAGAGACTCCTGGGAAAGAAGCAGCACCATGTACAGGTTTTTATGGCAGAGTCATCCCTGGAATTTTAATTACCTATCTTCACACTATTATGTATTTACATATCCTAATGATGAGATTACAGATTTCAATTAGCATGTAATTATGAGTTCTATTACTTAAAGAAAAAATACTTGGGGATAATCACACAATTACGAAGTACAATTAGAAAATGACATATAATTAAATTTAGAAAAGCTTTTGAAACACTCCTCCTACCCTCCCATCCCGCCGCCTGTACAAGAGATTTCTTGTATTTATTCTTTCTCTCTTTTTCTTCTTCTAGTACAAGCGCAGTCCAGTCTAGTGTGAACAAAGGGTCCAGGGACACTGTAACTTGGGGATGTAAGCCCTCATGACCTCTTGGGGGTTTCGAGGCATCTCTTGACTTTGGAAGCTCTACCTGAGGTTTTGGAATCATGCGGGCATTTTTTGGGGGTGTCGTAGGGAGTAGTTGTCCAAACCTTCCTGGCTATTCCATCTGCTGGGAGTGCAGAAAGTCAGGGAGCAGGCTGGGACTGCTGGGAATGTTGCAGGCCGGCTGGGCTCCTGATGGTGGTAGGAAACCGATAGGGTATCCGAAGTGACATCTTCCATGGCTGCCACAGCTCACCATTTTCTTTTTTTTTTTTTTAATTTTTTTTTAACGTTTATTTATTTTTGAGACAGAGAGAGACAGAGCATGAATGGGGGAGGATCAGAGAGAGGGAGACACAGAATCTGAAACAGGCTGCAGGCTCTGAGCTGTCAGCACAGAGCCCGACGCGGGGCTCGAACTCACGGACGTGAGATCATGACCTGAGCCGAAGCCGGCCGCTCAACCGACTGCACAGCACACCATTTTCAAAGCACTTCATTTCCCCAGCTCATTCAACCCTCCACACCATCTGATGAGGAAAAAAGACAGGTTAAGTGTTCTCATTTCCCTTGTTGGGATGCCTTTCTTTGAGCTCAGTGTGTCCACATTTCTGGTTTTTGTCTTCAGTCCTTGGATTTCCATTCTTAGTTTTCTTCATTTGCTTCTTTTTCTACTTGGCTCACAGATGACATGTTCTTTTCCTCCAGTGTTCTGTCCCATCTTCTGTTCCTTTCTGTCTCTTTGGCAATTGCAATGGGGTGAGGGGAGCAGCTGGGGGAAGGTTGGATGGGAGCAGGGAACGTAGCCAGGGAATGCTAAGAAGCCTCTGTGGCACAGACTGGCTACTGTTTACACACGCATTTCCCCTCCCTCTGGGGCGTGTGGTTGGAACATCTTCCCCAGACTTCCCTGAAGTTATGTTGTGTGTGTGTGGCATGTAACCGTGGATGGGGGTAAGGTACCTCACTTCCAGGCGTGGCCCATAGAACTTCCCTCTTGATCCTTTACTTCTCTTCCACCGTTTTCTGGCTGAATGCTGATGTCCAGGATTACCTTCGAAGCCCCTTTGAAGGAGGCAGGGACCCCGCCATCTCTAGAGCAGAGCACTCCTATCATTGTTGCCACTAATTAGAGTTTGGACAAGAAAAACTTTTACTTGGATGCCTGGGTAGCTCAGTCAGTTAAGCATCTGACTTCAGCTCAGGTCATGATCTCACCATTTGTGAGTTTGAGCCTCATGTCGGGCTCTGTGCTGACAGCTCAGAGCCTGGAGCCTGCTTTGGATTCTGTGTCTCCCTCTCTCTCTGCCCCTCCTCTGTTCATGCTCTGTCTGTCTCTCAAAAATAAATAAACATTAAAAAATTTTTTAAAAAGGAAGAGAAACTTTTACTATATGGAAACATTGAGATCTCTGGGTTTATCTGTTGAAAGCGAAATGGCTTGAAAATGAAAACAACCTTACTAATATGAAATACAGCTTGGGCCCGGATATTTGCACGGGCAGTGTTTTTATTCTCTCCTCAGGTAGGTCTGAATGGGAAGCCAGCTTGTATTCAGTGTTGGTGAAGTTGGTTAGTCTAGCGGATGTCTCAGGCCCCTCCCTGAAACCCATTTCCCTTACCTGTGGCACCTATCTCAGTTTTGTTCAGGTCCCCTGCCCTTGTCCGCCCCCACCCTCAGCTCCAAGGTTTGGCCTGTTGGGCTTAAGAATAACTACATTTTCTTGGCATTAGGGATCCAGGCCGCTGTGAATCAGTCATGGCCTCAGGATTCTTTCAGGAAAGGTTGTGACCCACTTGGTCCAGTGAGGCGGGGGGCCAGGTTTACTGGGGTCTGTTTGGAAAGATCCTTCTTCACTCTTTTTTTTTTTTTAATTAGAAAACCATATAGAGAATACTTTATTACCTTGGTGTAAAAAGTAGTTTTTAGACAAAATACAAAAAATCACAAAGGAAACTATTGGCAATTTAAAATTGGTAATTAAAGTTGTGAACTTTTTTTTTGCTTCATCACTGCAAACCCATATAAACTCCTTTTTTAAATTTCTAGTAGGTTCTAGTTTTCTTTTTTAAAATTTTTTTTTATTTTTAAAAATTTATATCCAAATTAGTAAGCATGTAGTGCAACAATGATTTCAAGAGTAGATTCCTTAGTGCCCGTCACTCATTTAGGCCATCCCCCCTCCCACAACCCTTCTAGTAACCTTCTGTTTGTTCTCCATATTTATTAGTCTCTTCTGTTTTGTCCTCCTCCCTGTTTTTATATTATTTTTGTTTCCCTTCCCTTAGGTTCATCTGTTTTGTCTCTTAAGTCCTCACATGAGTGAAGTCATATGATATTTGTCTTTCTCTGACTAATTTTACTTAGCATAATACCCTGTAGTTCCATCCATGTAGTTGCAAATGGCAAGATTTCATTCTTTTTGATTGCTGAGTAATACTCCATTGTATCTATATATCACATCTTCTTTATCCATTCATCCATCGATGGACATTTGGACTCTTTCCATACTTTGACTATTGTGGATAGTGCTGCTATAAACATGGGGGTGCACGTGTCCCTTCGAAACAGCACACCTGTATCCCTTGGATAAATGCCTAGTAGTGCAATTGCTGGGTCGTAGGGTAGTTCTATTTTTAGTTTTTTGAGGAACCTCCATACTGTTTTCCAGAGTGGCTGCACCAGCTTGCATTCCCAGATGATTCTTCACTCTTAAGAGCCACAGAGGGGTGCCTGGGTGGCTCAGTCGGCTGAGCGTCTGACGTCAGCTCAGGACATGATCTTGCGGTCTGTGAGTTTGAGCCCTGCATCAGGCTCTGTGCCGACCGTTTGGTGCCTGGAGCCTGCTTCGGATTCTGTGTCTCTCTCTCTCTCTCTTCCCCTCCCCCGCTTGTGCTCTGTCTCTCTCTGTCTCAAAAATGAATAAGCGTTAAACAAATTTTGTTTTAAGAAAGAGCCACAGAAATTGTATCCCTGATGACTCTGGAGTTCTGAAAACAGGGAGCCAAGATCCAGACCCCATGCAAGCAGTGATCCTGGGAAGCCTGGTCCGTCCCTTAGACTTGAGTCCCCTGGTTCCCAGACAGCTGTGTCCTACTGGGACTCATTCATTACCTCCTCTTGCCATGCTTCCAGGCTCACTGGGGATACCAGCTTGGGATGCTTTTTTTTTTAATTTATTTTTGAGAGAGAGAGAGAGAGAGAGAGAGAGAGAGGGCAGGGGAGGGGCAGAGAGAGGTGGGGACAGAGGATCTGAAGCAGGCTCTGTGCAGACCGCAGAGAGCCTGACTCAGTACTCAAACTCATGAACTGTGAAATCATGACCTGAGCTGAAGTCAGACACTTAACTGACTGAGTCACCCAGGTGCCCTGAGCTTAGGATGCTTTTAACCGAAAGTATCAGGAAACACAATTCAAATAAGCCAAAAGCAGTAAAAGAGATTGGTTGGATCATGTAACTGATAAAGGCCAGGCGTGGAGCATGGTTCAAACATGGCTCATGCTCGCTTTCTTTGAGATGCTCTTGGCACACCTACCTTTCTTCAGGCTGGTACCCTGCACTGAGCCCAGGCCTCACAGCTATAAATGAGGTCCAAGCAAAGGAGGTTACACCAGGCTGTTCTGATTGGTGTTTTAGCCCTTTTCAATTCATGGGGCCCTTGGCTACAGACATCTTGGTTGACTCCCACCGTTAGCTCCTCACATCCGCTGTTTATTACTGTTTCATTCTTAGAAGAGTGTCTGTATTTCCTCATCTCCAAGTTCTTAGGCAGAACGAGCGTGTGGCCGTGGCTCCCAGGCATGGCCAGTGCAGGTTACCTCCTCTCCCATGGCTGAGCCGTTGCCTGTCCACTGACAACCCCAAGCCTACAGCTCCAGGGTGGACTTTCCTGCAGACTCTTCACAGACTCTTCTGGTTCTGGGCACCCACTGCACAGCTCTGTACACACTGAGCGAGCATCTAGATGGGAAACCCTCCTGTGCTCTCAGGCCGGTGTCCTCTAACTCAGTGAGTGGTGCCTCGATTTACTCAGTCACTCAAGTTTGAAACGTCACCACCATCGCTGCCTCCTCCTTCTTCTTCCCTGGTGCATCCAAGGGATCCAACCTGATGTTGGGATCCAACCTTAGTTGAGACCCTTCTTCTCTTTTTCCTGGAGTGTGAAGGGAGTTTTCCTGACTAGTCCCCTCTGCTTCTGGTCTCATGCCTTTCAAGTCCATCCTTCCTACGATCCCTAGAGCAGCCTTTCTGTAATACAAACATTCACTTGTTGGCTTCAAAGAGGAGCCTTCACTGGCTCTCCATTATTGCTTGACAACAAGATCCAAATTCCTTAGCCTGGCATTCGAAGCTCTTCGTGTCTGGCTCTGATCCTTGGCTCTACCAACATCTTCTACCATGATTTCCCTCACACTCTACCTTCCAGTCATACCGAATTGTTTGTTCTTCTCCCTCTTCCTTGAAACCCTACCTCGTGGGTCACCTCCTCAGGGCACCATCCCTCACCCTTCTGCCCACAGCCAGCAGCTCTGTCTCGCACTCCCCGCCACCACACGCTCATCATGCCTTCCATGGCACTCATCAGTGCATTTGCCATCGTGTGTATATATGTCTGTCTCCTTCACTGGACGATGAAGGCCTTTCATTCATGCCCTCAGCCTTTATGGAGTGTTCGGCACGTGTCAGACCCTGTGCTGGCAGTTGGGGACAGAGAGATAAACGATAGCAGCTAACATACCTATACGACTTGCTGCAGACCAGGCTCTCCTCAAAGCACTTGGCGCACATTAACTGAGAGAGCAGTAATCTGTTGGGAGCCATGGAGAGAATGTGAGCTGTGTTGGCCATGCATGGGGGCAGCAGTGAGGTGCCCGTCCCCTCCCCAGGAACATGGAAATAAGAGAAATGCAGCCATTTTTGTAAGAGTTAATCCACAAACACAGTTATTATTGCAGCTTTGGTTGGTGGAGAGGCAGGGCTTGGCTCCCGATTTTTCAGGCCCAGAGCTCACGTCCTTTCTGCCACGCCTGTTTCGCTTCACCTCCTCGCAGCATCCTCATCTGTCAAGTGGTGAATATACCTTCCTTTTCTACTTCATCTGATTTGTGAGAAAGATCCAATATGATGGTGGTAGAATTTTGCAAACTCTAAAGCTCTATTACAAATGTGAGTTCTCACTGCATCTATACGTGTGTCTCAGGGACTGTACTGAGCATCCATTGCACCTAAAATAAGGCACCTCTTAAAGCTGTCGTCTGCTAGCATCTCTGAGTTGCACAAGAAAACACTGTTGCCCTGATGGGGTCACGGATCTCTGGTCGCTCCTGGATCCTCCTTGGCGCCTGACAACAGGTTGTTTCTAAGTAAGGGACCCATTTGCCTTCGTTGGAAGAGTTTTAATCCACTGTTTACTCTTCCCTCATTACCGTATGCACCTCCAAACTCTTCTGTCTCTCCTTCGGTCTACACAATCCCAAACCCCTCACTTCCAGGTTCTCTCCATGAGAGTGGGAAACCCTGCCAGAACTGAGAGCTGGTGCAGGTTGCCCAGAAGGTCCTGTCCTGGAGTGGCATTCTCACAGTGTCCACTTATAGTCAGCCTCAGGGTAGAAACCCCTCTGGGCTCAGAGGCAGGACTCTGCCTTCCCCGGTTAGCAGAGCCAGCAGCAGGCAGGCCCCTCGGGAAAGGCATCCACTGCGCTGACAGCCACTCAGTGTTCAGGCCACTTGCTCCCCAGGGATGTCCTAGAGCACCCCCAGCAGCCTCACTCCGGAAATGTGCTGACTTTGGGCAGGAGAGAGGGGCTGGTCTCTTGGGGTTGTGGTGATGGCCTCAGAAGCATCTGAGTGTGAGTGTGGAGGGGGTCTCTGGGCATCTTTTGGAAACACAGACTCAGCCTGATGTGATGGGGCGCAGTTGGCTAAAAGGCAATGGAGAGCTTACCGAAGGCCCTGTCTGTGTGCAGGGAAGGCTGGGGCGCCTGTCCTGTCCCGGGCATTGGAGGGACCTGGGGCATTCCCTTCAGATGTGGGTTCAAGAGAGCCTTGGACCTTGCAGGCTTATGCTGGTTCTGTAAGGGGATTATTAAGGGACTCCTCCCATCTTCTGTCTCCTATCTTCTGCCTTTTTTTTTTTAACTTTTATTTTTTTTTACCAATTGCTGTGACACCAGTGCTGAGCATGTCAAAGATAACAAAGAGCCCAAGGTCAAGGTGCTGCTTCTAAGAGAAACGATTCTAAATTGCAGATCTAATTATGTCATTTGCTCCCCATCTGCATGCTGTCCCTCTCCCCTACTCACTTAAGACTATCCAGATACGCTTAGGACAATGTCCAGAGTCCTTAAAGCGCCTATAATCCACTACCCAGGCTCCCCTCCCACCAACGAGCCTCCCCCTTCCTTTCTGCTCCAGCTACACTGATCTTTCAAGGCATAAGATTTGGCTGCTCTCTCTGTCCGCAGCAACTTGTCTCCCCTTCCTCCTTGTAAAGTCCTCAGGTTAGACATGACTTCCTCTAGGACTCCCTCCTGCCTTGGGCTTTAGACTTTCCTCCTCTGTGCCCCTCAACACCTCAATTTGCATGCCTCCGAGAAAACAGATTAGATGTTTTATAATCGCAAATACTATTTTCTCTTCCCATGGAAACAGTTCTTTTTTTTTTTTTAAAGATTTTTAAAAAATATTTATTTATTGGGCGAGCACAAGTGGGGGAAGGGCAGAGAGAGGGAGACAGAGGATCTGAAGCGGGCTCTGCATTGACTTGCTGACAGCAGCAAGCCCGACGCGGGGCCCGAACTCACAAACCACGAGATCATGATCTGAGCTGAAGTTGCTGCTTAACCGACTGTACCACCTGGGCGCCCCGCGTGAAAACAGTTCTAGTAGGACAAGGACTGCTGTGACCCCTAACACTTGTTAGGTCCTTAGTGAATGAATGAATGAATGAATGAACGAATGAATGAGTGGCAACCTGTCCAGTCTGGAGCTATCTGGGTTTTTGAGAGACACAAACAGTGATGTCTACTGACATCTCTCCTTCCCCTGGGGTGGTTCCTACATTTCACATCCCTTGCTTCTGCCAGTGGCCTCAGACCTCTCCTCATGCACAGAACCACCATGCGGCTGCAGGGGGCCCCCAGCCTCATCAGGGGTTCCTCGAAGCTCTGAAACTGTTTTTGTCTGGCCTCTCAGTATCTGTGAGAGCAGGGCACCCCTGGGGAAGGCATTGCCTCTAGGCTTCAGAATAATGGCTTGTAGAGACTCCTCAGGGCAGGCTTATCACAGAACAACTCACTGGATTTCCCCCCCCCCCCTTATTTGATATTTTTCTGCTTCCTACAGTTGGTGAAACCTTTTGAATTCTAGCTGCTAGCTCTTGCGGTAGAGTGGCCCGGGGCCTCCCCAGGGTTGCCCTTTTGGCCGGGTTTTGAGCAGGGAGGATGACTCTGGGCTGCCTCTGCAGCTCACAGGCCTGGATGAGAAGGGGTGGGTCACCCACTCCCCTGAGCACGGCTGGAAGATAAAACTCTGTTGATGCTCTGGTGAAGGCTAAGGTGATAAAATTTCAAAGCCAGCCCAAGAGGGAGGTAGGGAAGGTAGTCATAGGATGACAGCTATTTAAAGCAATTGATCCCTGGAATCCACAGTGCTGGCCTTGCCCCTGGACTTGTTCTTGAGGGTATCACACTGGCTCTGTTTTGGCCCCAGGTCCCTTCAGGCAGTGGGATTACCGTGTGCTTGGTTTTGAACTAAACCGTCTAGTGTTTGAGCTTGATGTCTGCTGGAAAAAATACCGCACTCAGGTTTCTCTCTCTCTCTCTCTCTCTCTCTCTCTCTCTCCCTGTCTCTCTCTCTCTGTCTCTCTGTCTCTCTTTTGTTTTTTTCAAATCCATTATGGATTTTATTGTGGCATGATGTGATTTGAATGCACACGAACCAGTGCCTTTGAATGAAAAATATAAGCTATAGTAGTGAAGGCTGTTGATTTGCCCTCTGTCTCTGTCCTTTCGGTTTGGTGTGCACACTGTACGTATATATATATATATATTTTAATCAAGCATGATTAAGTATTTATTTTTGGTTGGGAACCATCTGCCACCTCTAACAGGGAAGGCATAGAAACCCACAGAAATTTCTTTCTCATCATACTCACTTTCTGGCTGGTAATGGGATGTGATGGGTAAATAACAACATTTGCAGGCTTTTGTGGGGCTTTGCTAAGAATACTGCAGTATTCTGTGTGCCTTCGTGAAACGATCAGAAGGTTACTTACTGGTGAGGAAATAGGAGCTGGATTAAGGAGTTGAGAATTCTGCTCTGATTCCTTCAGAGGGGAGAGGAGAACTCAGGGGTGGACGTAAGCCTAGCCTTTCGAGGGTCCTTTCAGGGCAGGAGAACAGGACGAGTGGGCTTGGGGTGAGAGGAGAAGCTGAGATGTCCCTGAGCAGGACAGTGAGGCCGAATGGGGGTCTTGCAAGAGAGACGGTGGTTTCTGGGCTGAACAACTTCAACTCTGTGGTTCGAATGTAGAGACCTTCAAGATCAAACTGTCTGCCTTTGCCCCCTTCATACCGAGGAGAAAACGGGACTGGAGAGTGGAAGTGAGAAGCAGGAAGTCATGCAGCTATGTAGTGAAGGGCAACAGGAAGCTGACCGAATCTCTGCCTGGTTGTGAGAGGGGTGGATGAGGGGTGGTTTCAAGGAAGCCTCAAAGAGTAGCATGGGTTTGGGGGAGAACGGCCAGGCAGGTGGAGGGGAGTAAAGCTTTCAGGATGAGGAAGTGTGTTGCTTCCTGTCAATATCCGAGCTTCTTAAGTTCTGAGGTTCTCTAGAAACGATAAAGACGCCTTTCTGCTGGTAGTAACGTGGAAAGTTAAGGAACTTTGCAGGGAAGAATAAAATGACTTCTCAAGATGGGCTCAAAGGGATACATTTAGAGCTAGGTTTATACAGATGACAGAAGGGGCATCTCTTATTTTCATAATGTATGTGAGGAGGCTTAGGCGGTCGAATGGTGCCCCCCTCCCACCAAATACATCCATGTCCTAATCCCTGGAACCTGTGAGTTTGACCTTAGTTGGAAAAATGGCCTTTGCGGGTATAATTAAGTTGCCTCTGCTTTTCCGCTGGTCTTTTTCTCTCCAAGAAGTGCTCAGAGAGCTCCGAGTGTGGGAAGGTAAGTACCTGTTGATGGCTCCTCCAGGCCCCAGATCCCTTTTCAAAATGAATGTAAAAAGACTAATAAATTTAACTTTAAGGTTTCATTTTAACATGCCAAAATTTTGATTCTGACAGGGAGTGACTCACTGAATTCTTCAAAGTGTTTGAGCCGTTTTCCATATTCAGTGGGTCCAGATGCTGGATGGCTGTTTCAGTAAAACGAGCTGGCATCCTAAGAGCAAAGGCCCACGGGTCCCTACCTTCCTTGTCGAAGCCCCCTTACAGCGACCGCTGGGAAATGCAGTGATTTTGCAAAATGGAGCTTATTCAACATGCTGAGAAAGGGGATTATCATGTTGGCAGCATCTCAGTAGTAGCTGAAAAGGGGGAAGTTCCTGAGCTCTTGTGATAGGGTAGTTTTAGGGGAGAAGTTAGTAAGTGAGGTCTGGACAAGGATTGGTCAGAATTTGCAAACAGGTGAATGGTCAGTGGTCTTGTCTCTAGAACCTGAGTTCATATGGAATTACTGTTAAATCATTTTCATCATGGAGCCCATGGGTGTGTAGGAGCTGGTGTTACATTATTTTGATCTTAGGTTGTATAGCAAAGCGTGGTTTCATACAATTGATCTCTTTTGCAAATTCTAGTACAGTTTTGCTATTCATGGATTCAGTTTTATTTTTGCCCTCTGAAGACAGGAGAATATGATTTCTTAAGAGCTGCTACTTCTTTGATTCAGTCCAGGAGGAGATCCCTGATGCTAGAAGGGATACATGTTCCCAATGGAAGCTTCCCATTTTCTGCCTCCTCAGGCTCTACCTGAGATCATCTGAATCTTCTTGCTGAATTAGGGACCTCCAAGGACCTGGCTCCCACCACTCACCAGCCACTGCCATCACTCCCCTCTTCCAGGGCCACCACCCACTCTCTCTCACCATCACCCATCACCCCCCCACCCCCACTCCCCTCCCACCTACATCACCATCTCACCATCACAACCAGAGCCACTTTTTAAGCAAACACTGGATTCCAGGACCTGGGCTGCGTGGGGTTGGTAACCATCATTCTGCTCAATTGCCACTGCAGCTTTTATTATGGATTAGTGGTTCTTGAGCAGAAAGATATTGATGGATCCCAGCCTAGAAGTACTGAGACGGAAGCTCTTGGATGAGAGCTCAGGAATCTGTATTTTAAAAATATTCCATAGATGATTTTGGTGCATACACAGCATTCAAGAACCACAGTTGTAAACAATATTTTCCCTGGGCCAATGGACAGGGGATGAAGAAACGATTTCCCCTGTGATCCCAGGAATTGCTATATCTGAGATGAGTTTGGGAAGTAGTCTTACAGGTCAAGGAAAAAGAATGGCTTCTGTTTAGCCACCTATTGTTTATCTCATTTTATGGAGGAGGAAACTCAAGTCTAGAAAGGTTAAGTAAATTGCCTAAGCTCACACAGCTCACAAGGGCTGAGCTAGGATTCAGAGGCCGATCTGCCTGATGCCAGGTGCTGGGCTCTTTCCTGAACACTTTCCAGTTGTCTTCAGGAAGCTTCTCTCAGCCTGGCCTAGGCACTCGTCTAACAGACAAGCCCCTCACGTTCCCGCTTCTCCACCAGTGGAAACGTAGCTTCCCAACCCAAAACGACCTCTCTGCTGCCCTACCCTTTATGAACAAAGCATCTCACCATCGACACCTTCCTTCCTCTTCTGCGGCCCCTTGCAATACTCTGTCCTTCTCCCTGGAACCCAGGTTTGAGACTTTAATATTTTGTCTCCTTGTTTACCTCTCTCCAGCTATCACTTCCTGTCTCTTTCTTCCAACATATTTCTTGCCTGTCTTTCTTTAATTCCACAGCTATTGTACTTGTTCTCATGCTGTCTGAAACCTTGTACATCTCTGAAAGTGGCTTTAGTGACACCTCTAGTTTCTTTTCCATGCTATCTACTGTAAGATCATAGAAAATATACATGTTCATCTCTGCCTCTGGTTCCTGATATAGAGCCCCCCAAACCATGTAAATTCCTATGTGATAAGAGAAATAGGAACATCTTTTGCTGTAATGAGGTGGCTCTGGGAGGCTGCTGGATGACTCCTGATCCTAAAATGCATCCAGCCCAAACTGCTCATCCCAGGCCCTCGTGAAGGGGGCTCGACTGAGTCTGCACGTTTATTAAAAAATCACAAATGATAACAAACCTGTTTTTGTTTTACAATTACTGTACAAACAGGGGCGCCTGGGCGGCTCAGTTGGTTAAGCGTCTGACTTCGGCTCAGGTCATGATCCAGTGGTCCGTGAGTTTGAGCCCCGCATCAGGCTCTGTGCTGGCAGCTTGGAGCCTGGAGCCTGCTTCAGATTCTGTGACTCCCTCTCTCTCTGACCCTCCCCTGCTCGTGCTCTCTCTCTCCCCCTCTCAAAACTAAATAAACATTAAAAAAAATTTTTTTAATTATTGTACAAACAGCTACACAATTTTGACATCCACTTAATTTTACTCTTACTGAAACATTAACAGATTGCCTTCAACATAATGTCAGTGTTGATAAAAATCAAGTGAATTTGGACACAAACACTTGCTCTAATTTCATATAAAATGAACATTTCTAATATTTATTTAGTTTCCTTTCTTAGAAATAAATTTCTTTCTACATAATTATGATTTTTGTAATGTTCAATATCCAACTCTCAAAAGTATCCTTTTATATGCGCTTTCTGCAATTTCGAAAATGGTTGCTTTTTACTTTATATTCCACTTGAGATAAGATTTCTAACTTAGCACAATCATCTCCAGTTAAGTATATAAAATAGGCCCATTAATTCTAGCAACAAATGTATAATCAGCTTTTAGGAAAAAAAGAATCTTTGGCTGTTTCAGGAAGAATATTACTACCCTCCCCCCAACCGTCGCAAATAATAACTTGTGTTACATTGACAATTCTGTAAATTTAGATGTGATTTTCATCTCCACTATAATTCAGAACTTTAATTTGCCAGTAGTGACACTAGTTTATACACACAGTACAACTTTAAATATTATTTTCTGGCAAAAGGCCATTCTGTGTGTTAGAGTAACCCTGACTAATATATAAGCAATTACTTTTACTTACTCTTGTCTCAGACGTTCGGAAAATCTCGCCTTTTTGGCTTCTTGGGCTGGATCCCAGATGGCGTGATAGGTTAGTAGCACTCTCTAGCCACCGTAAGTAACGCTAGCCATTATATCAACCCTCAAATATCAGTGGCCCATCAACATAAAATTTTATGCTGATGGGGTTGGGTTATGCTGTCGGATGTCTCCTTCCAAGTGGTGACTCAGGGGCCCAGCCAGGCTCCTTCTCTTTTGTGGTTCTGCCAGGCTCTCCGATGGAATTTGGTGTGGGATTTGCTGGGGGCCTGGAAGTGGCACACATCACTTTCTCCCGCACCCTATTGACCAGAACTCCATCACTTGGCCAGTCTATGACAAGGGGTCTGGGAAGTGGTGAGGCACACACAGATTTGGGTGAGGTCCACCAGCTTCTAAAATGGGGCTGCCACACACTATCAACAGTAGCTAAAGTATGGAAAGAACCCAAGTGTCCATCAACTGATGATAAAGAAGATGTGGTACATATATACAGTGGAATATTACTCAGCAATTAAAAAGAAAGAAACCTTGCCATTCTCTTATCGGAGAAAGACAAATATCACATGATTTCACTCATATGTGGAACTTAAGATACAAAACAGATGAGCATAGGGGAAGGGAAGCAAAAATAAGATGAAAACAGGGAGACAAACCATAAGAGACTGTTAAATACAGAGGCTGCTGGAGGGGTTATGGGTTGGGCTAAATGGGTGATGGGCATTAAGGAGGACGCTTGTTGGGATGAGCACTGGGTGTTATATTTAAGTGATGAATCACTAAATTCTATTCCTGAAATCATTATCACACTATATGTTAACTTGGATTTAAATTTTTAAAAATGTGAAAAAAATAAAAATGGGGCTGCTACATTCACCCTCATAGAATCTGGATGTCTTGGGAACTAGGGTGGGAAGGTTTCACTTTCTGAGTCTTCATTAGAATATAGAACTCCCTGGAGATTCAAATAGGAGTCAGGAACCCTGAATTGCCTCTCTTGGTCTGCAGCCCATGGTCCCAGATGAGGTCTACCTGTAGGTTTTTGCAAACTTAAAAACATTTTAATTACCTAATGCAAAACTCATGAACAGGAAGAATGGGAAGAACCGTAGGGCAAACATTTATGCTAAGAGGCTTGGATCAATTAATAAATTTCCATTTAGTTGTTTACAGTTGACTGAATCAGTTATGTCATTTTGATCTCTTCAGGTTTAAACGCACTGAAGCTGTTCTCCAACTTCAGTGTGCGTAAGACTTACCTGTGTACCTTGTCCAAGTGTGGATCCCAATTTAGTCAGGTTGAGATCCTGTGTTTTTAGCAAGCTTCTAGGTCGTGCCCATGGTGCTGGTCTGAGGGGAACCCTGAGCAGTGAGGCACCGAAGTAGCACATAAAACAGGGCATTATCCCGACTCACTTTTGTGTCATGTTCAATATTAGTCCGTATGTGTGTGCTAACAGATACAACATAACCTAACATATGAAAATAAGTGCTCTGGAGTTAGTAAGACATGGGTGCGAATCCTGCCACTGTCATCTGTTGGCTTTGTGAACTTGAGTGAATGATTGAAGGCTCCAAGTCTTTGATTCCTCCTCTATGAAGAGCCGTGAACAATACCTGCATCCAGTGATGCGAGGTTTAAAGGAAGTCTTGGGTGAGTCTCTGGCACAGAGCTGGCAGTGAATGAGAG
Organism: Panthera uncia; assembly: GCF_023721935.1. Lineage (NCBI taxonomy): Eukaryota > Metazoa > Chordata > Mammalia > Carnivora > Felidae > Panthera > Panthera uncia. Next base: position 99,917,821 of record NC_064808.1, read on the forward strand.
GAGGTTATTACTCTCCCCTCCCTTTTGGTATCAGCGAAGGAATCATGTGGCTGGCTTGCAGAAGAATTTCTGGTCCTGGCCCTAGATTAAAAAATAAAAACCCATTACGTTGCCGAGCCCGGTGTGGCCTGGTCCTTTCAGACTTAGGCAACTGACTCGACTTCTCCCATCACCAGAACCCAGGATTCTGTCTTGAGTTCTGGGACTGATTTCAGTTGAAGCATCCAGAACCTTTGTGCTTTGTCTCTTTCAGTCTGGGAGTCACATTTATCTTTCATGCACTGTACTTGACTGACCTCTGTGTCTCTGGGCACAGTCACTGGAGTCCCCAGTCTCTGGGACCACATGAAATAAGCTTACTGCTTTGTTTGCCAGATTCCACATGCTAACCCTGTGGGTTTATAATCTACTTGTCCAACTTTTTAAAAAGTCATTTTAAAATTTTTATTTATTTCATTTTTTATTGAAATATTTTTTTAGTGTTTATTTTTGAGACAGAGACAGAGTGTGAGCAGGGGAGGGGCAGAGAGAGAGGGAGACACAGAATCTGAAGCAGGCTCCAGGCTCCGAGCTGTCAGCACAGAGCCTGACCTGGGGCTCCAGCCCACAAACCACAACACCATGACCTGAGTTGAAGTCGGACACTTAACCAATTGAGCTGTCCAGGTGCCCCTATTTAATTTTTTTTAGTTTACTTATTTATTTTTAGAGAGAGCATGAGCAGGAGAAGGGTAGAGAGAGAGGGGGGAGAGAGAGAATCCCAAGTAGGCTCCACTCTGTCAGCATAGAAGCCAACGCAGAGCTCGTTCTCATGAACTGTGAGATCGTGACCTGAGCTGAAATCAAGAGTCGGACACTTAACTAACTGAGCCACCCAGGTGCCCCTGTGATTTTCCACTTTTAATAATGAATACTATTACATATAACGCATTCCATTTACATTTACTATGGGAAATTTCAAACACGTACAAAAGTGCAAGAGTGTAACACGTAGCCACGTCCTCATCATCCTGCTTTACCAACAATTTACTTACAGCCCATCTCGTTTCATACCATCCCCACTCTTATCTCTCCATCCTTACGTTGTTTCCAGGCAAATCCTAGAGATCCTACCATGTTATTCATAAATATTCTGTTTGCATCTTTAAATGATGAGCGACCTATAAAAATAGCTGTAATACCATTACCTAAATTATGAATAATTCCTTAATATGACCAGGTATCCAGTTAGTGTTCAAATCAATCCTATTGTATCCTAATTTATTTATTTATTTTTATGGTTCTTTCAAATCAAGATCCAAATAAGGTCCATACCTCACAACTAGTTGATGTTTTTAAATCTCTCTTCATTGCTAGCTTTCTTCTTCCTGTTTGTCCCTTCTTTGCAATTTATCTGTTGTACTAACAGGGTGATTTGTTTGTGGAATTAGTTTCCTATTTTCAAGATTTTGCTCATTGTGTGCTCATGGTATCATTTACCTCATCTCTTCCACCTGTATCTACTGAATTTAGTAGCTAAATATAAAGTATCAGATTATAGGGGCGCCTGGGTGGCTCAGTCGGTTGGGCGTCCGACTTCGGCTCCGGTCACGATCTCGTGGTATGTGATTTCGAGCCCCGCATAGGGCTCTGTGCTGACTGCTCAGAGCCTGGAGCCTGTTTCGGATTCTGTGTCTCCCTCTCTCTCTGCCCCTCCCCTGTTCATGCTCTGTCTCTCTCTGTCTCAAAAATAAATAAACGTTAAAAAAAATAAAGTATCAGATTATATATATGTATACACACACACACACACACACACACACACACATATTTTAAAGTAGGTTCCACACCCACTGTGGGGCTTGAACTCATGACCCTGAGATCAAGAGTCCCATGATCTACTGACTGAGCCAGCCATGTGCCCCCAGTGTTGATATTTTAAGAAAAAAATCCATCCTAGGCAATGTTGTATACTTTTATCGAGAGGCATATAACATTGGTTAGCTGTTGTATTGTTAGTGCTTATTGTATTGGTGGGTATTGCTTCAATCTGTCCTACAAAATAGAAGCATAATTCAAGCCATATAAGTAATTTAAAATTTTCTAGTAGTTATATTTAGAAAAAGTAAAAAGAAACAGGTAATATTAATCTTAATAATATATTATATTTAGTCTAATATGTTTCAAATATTATCATTTCAACATGAAATCAATAGAAACATTACTAATGGATTATTTTACATTCTTTTTTTAAAATGAAGTCTTTGAAATTCAGTGTGGATCTTACACTTAAAGCACATCTCAATTCGAACTTGCCACATTTCAAGTGCTCGGTAGCCACATGTGGCTACTGGCTACCCTACTGGACAGAACTACTATGGGCTGGATCCGTTCTCCACTGGAGGATGCATATTCATGATAATTCTAATTCTAGCATGCTGCCTTCATTTTTTAGCTGCCAGACAGCTGAAAAAGAAAGTTACTCTCATCAATTATTTGCTTTTCTTGAGATAGTTCACAAAAAAAGGGGCAAGATAGATCTTGATTTTTTTGTTGTTGTTATTTGCCAGTTTTCAGGTAATGGTTCCCTAGAATTCTCCAAAGATAACCGTCCAATGAAGTTTTTTAAAAAATGTAACATTACAAACTCATGGATTTAAACATATTTGATGTGTTTAAATAATTGTATTTATTCTTACTGATGCTCAAAGTGTTCCCTCTTTCGCCCATAGGAGCCTCTTCAAGTTGGCTCCTGCATATCCTAGACATGGCCCTGGTTGTCTTTGATAGGTCTCTGGTAAGATAAGATCTTCTAAGCTCCTATTGAAAATTTCCTGTCTAAGACCTAGAATCAGCCATTTCTCCTTAGAGCCCTGGTTCATTTTAGGGGGAAATGACTATAAAGGTCATAGTCTAGTGCTAGGATTTGCTCATTGCTCTAGGTTTAGCCATTGCTTTTGGTCTTTTCAATGGTCAAAGCTAGAAAATACATATAAAAAAAAACATATCATTAGTTAATATTGATACTTCCAGTGCAAATTCAGGACTGCAGGAGTTTTAATCTTTTTAAGACTTCGTTGTTTTTGTTTTGTTTTGTTTTGTTTTTTTAGAGCAGTTTTAGGTTCACAGCAAAATTGAGGGCAAGGTGTAGAGATTTCCCATATACCACTTACCCCACACATGCATAGCCTCCCCCATTATCAATATCCCTGACCAGAGAGTCACTTTGTTATAGTTGATTAACCTACAGTGATATATCAAAATTGGTGTTGTACCTTCTGTGGATGTGGACAAATGTATGATGACATATATCCATTATTATAGTATCACGTGGAGCATTTTCACTGCCCTGAAAAGTCTTCTGCACTCTGTCCCCATCCCAACTTCTGGGTACCAGTGTTTTGTTTTTTTTTTAACCATATCCATAGTTTTGTCTTTTCCAGAACGTCATATAGTTGGAATCACACAGTATGTAACCTTGAGAATGGAGACTCCATCTGATTTTTGAACTTCTTTTCTAGACTTCTTTCCTTTCCCTACACTGTTGCCAGTTTCTGGACTAAGAAACAAGAGCCAGCTTTCTGGTATAGACCTAATGTCTCTGTTTATTCCTGCTACTCTAATTTTACTGTGAGGATCCTGGCTTTGGAAGCATCTTGCTTTGGCTCCTGGCCATGATCTGCTGAGGTCACCTGAGAGGCCAGTGCTGTCATCACGGCCACCAGTCTGTAAGGGTCTATCCTGGGGCTCATCCAAGCCCCAGCTCCAGGAGGCAAACTGCAGATGGTTCTTCTATTTTTAGATCCTGGGATGTTGCCCATGAATGAGCCAGTGACCTGGAAGAGCCAATTCTCCCTCCAGTCTATGTTTCTGACTCCCTCATTTCCCTTATTGTTTTACTAGAATTTCCTTCTGTCTGTGGGACTGGGATGAAATGACCCAGAGTTAACTGAGCTGCACCTTAGTGTGGGGACACACACCTTAAAATCCCAGGCACCTGCCAAGACTGTTCCTACCAAGACTGGTTTTAAGTCTAATAGATCACACTTCTTGTTACATCAGGGATCCACAATTTTTGATCATGTTTTCCTTTGAGCACACACTCCAGTTTTTGCTTATGTATTTATTCATAAGTTCTCTACCTGTACATTTGCACTAATGTATATGTTATAAAGCCTATGGGAAATTTATAGGCTGAGAAAGTTGTGAAGAATGAGAAGGTCTCGTATTCTTTTCTCATACTTCATAGATCTTCTGGCATATCCCATGGTGGAAATCACAGCTGCATGGGGAAAGTCACTACATAGTGGAATGAGGAAATGTTCTAGGGAGACTTTGTTTTGAGCTGTAATGCCAGCTATTGTTGGCATTATGAGGAATAATGGAAACGTTTTTGCTGGCCAAAGTATTTTCTCTTCCCCAATAGATAGCAATATCTTAAAACCCTCTATTAGAGAAGTGATAACCTTTGGGTTAAGCATTGCCTTCTCTCTGAGGGCTCTTAAGACACAAATCCTCATGAGAGAAGTTGGCAGAAGGAGCATTTTACATCTCCAGGTCTTTGGGTTGGTGCCTAAATCCTTGCTTTCCTCAGAGTCCTGGATGCCAGACATTGTGCCTGGCACGTAGGAAGAGCTCAAGAAGTATTTGTTGTGTGAGTGAATGAGTGAGGAAAGGGCACAGCAAGGAAAGACCAAAAAGGGCAAGAAGGAAAAAGGGTACTGGGAGATATAACACAGTTGAGTTTCCTCCTCTTCCTAATTTTGCTCAGGCTGGAGCCGTCATTCAGCACAGAGTGGTTCCTCTCAGTACAGGGCTTCTCTTTCCCCAAGATTCTGTTTATCAGGGTGGCAGGGGAGACTGGGTCCCTTCAGGTTTGAGAATGGACCCTCCACCATACAGACATCTGGAAAGAGGTCCCTCTTGCCTTTCCAATAAGCTTAGCAAAGTCTCTGTTCCATTTCTTACCACTTCAGTCTGTTCTGAGAGCATCTGTCTGTCTACAGACTCAGCGGGTATCTGTGGAACCAAAGAAGGATCTGCCCACTTTGGTATCTCGAGAACATTTCTTTTGGGTAAAAGAAAGAGGCTTCTTTCTCCAGAGAAGAGATGCATGGTGAAATGGTTTCTATTCATCTAGTTAGCCTTTTGTTTGTTTCTTTTTTAACTCCTTCCCCCCAAACCAGAAGAGGCTTTTGACAGATTGGATTAAGATGATAGAGGGGAGCCTGGGTGGCTCAGTTGGTTAAGCGTCCGACTTCAACTCAGGTCATGAGCTCACGGTCCTTGAGTTTGAGCCCCGGGTTGGACTCTGTGCTGACAGCTCTGAAGCAGGAGCCTGCTCCAGATTCTGTGTCTCCGTCTCTTTCTGCCCCTCCCTGCTCATGCTCATGCTCTGACTCTCTCTCTCAAAAATAAACATTATAAAAAATTTAAAAAATGACAGACTGAGCCAGAGTATCTTTTCCCTTTGTTCTCTAGAGTTTCGGTGCACACCTAGATTCAAAGGTGCATGTGATGTGTAAGTACAGGTATATATGAGTGCTTCTCGAGAAACAGCACAATTTTTGAACTTCGATAAATTTATAGATTTACTTGGCAAAAATGGACATATTTGCCATAGCGAACTTCCACATTCAGGAAAATGGTATGGTCTTCTTTAACATCTTCCAGCCATGTTGTACACTTATCATCATGTAGACCAGCTGAATTTTTATTTGTCTAATCCTAGGGATTTTATATTTTCTTTTACTGTTGTGTACTGGTTATTTTTTCTGCTGTATTTTTTATGGTAGTAAAATATACATAATGTAAAATTTACCATTTTAACAATTTTTAAGTGTACAATTCGGTGGTGTGAAGTCCATTCGTAAGGCTGTGTAATCATCGCCACTGTCCATTTCCAGAAACTTTTCATCATCCCAAACAGGCACTGTGTACCCGTTAAACAGTAATTCCCCAACCCCTCCTCCCCCTCACCCCTGGTAACCTCTAGTCTACTTTCTCTCTCTGTTTGCCTATTTCAGGAACCTCCTATGAGTGGAATCGTACAGTATTTGTCGTTTTGTGACTGACTTATTTCATTTAAGCATAATGCCTTCAGGATTCATCCATGCTGTAGCATGTTTCAGGATTTCCTTCCATTTTATGACTGAGCAATATTCCATTGTATGTATGTATCATATTGATTTAATCGTTTGTGATATATGTTTGGGTTGTTTCTACCTTTTTTTTTTTTTTAAAGCTTATTTATTTATTTTGAGATAGAAAGAGAACATAAGCAGGGGAGGGGCAGAGGGAGAGGGAGAGAGGGAGAATCCTAAGCAGGCTCTGCACTGTCAGTAAAGATCCCAATGCAGGGCTCGAAGCCGCGACTGTGAGATCATGACTTGAGCCAAAATCAAGAGTCAGACACTCGACCGACTGAACCACCCAGGAACATGTGATTGTTTCTACCTCTTGACTGTTGTGAATAATTCTGCAGTAAACATGGGTGTACAAGTATCTGTTCGCTCAGTTCTCTTGGGTAAATACCTAGAAGTGGAATGGTTGGATCAGATGGTAATACTATATTTTACTTTTTGAAGAAGTGCCAAAATGTTTTCCACAGTGGCTGCACCATTTTACATTTCCAACAGCAATGCATCAGGGCTCCAGTTCTCCACATTCCTGCCCACACACCTTGTTTTCTGGTGTTTTTATGATAGACATCCTAGTAGGTGACAAGTGACATCTCTTTGTGGTTTTGTTTGCTCTCCCCTAATGACCAGTGGTTTGGAGTACTGTATTTTTAAGTTGATTTTTGCTAGTTGACATCCTTATTTTTCCAAATAAATTGTAGAAGTATTTGTCAAGTTCCTCCAAAAATTCAGCTTACATTCTAATTGGATTGCATTGATTTTATAGATTAATTTGGGGGAAAAAAGAGCTCTCCATTTAGTTGTCTTCTTTATATCTTTTAAACAAGCTTTAAACACTAATAATATTTTAAATTTATGCCTTTAGAAGAATGTGCATTCTTTATTAGCTTATTTCCTGATTATGTTATCGATTTTGTCACTGTTGTGAATCATGTCTTTTTTTGTTTCTATTTCTAGATAGTTATTATAGATCCGCAGAAATGCTTCTGATCTTTGGAGACTGTTTTTGTATCCAGCCTCCTTGCTGAATTTTACAGTTTGGCATTCCTCATAGATGAGCATATAATTTGCAAATGATAGCAGTTTCATCACTTCCCATTGGGTTCTTACAACTTCTTTTTTTTAATTAAAAAAATTTTCATGTTTATTTATTTTTGAGAGAGGGAGAGAGACAGAGAGGGAGGGAGACACAGAATCCGAAGCAGGCTCCAGTCTTTGAGCTGTTAGCACAGAGCCTGATGCAGCTCTCGAACTCACAAACTGTGAGATCATGACCTGAGCCAAAGTCAGACACGTAACCGACTGAGTCACTCAGGCACCCCTGAATTCTTACAACTTCTTGTTGTTGTGCTGTTGTTATTAGTATGACAAGTCTTGGCCAGGATATCCAGAAATGGTGATAATGAACACCATGTCTAATCTAATCTTCTCTATTCAGTATGATATGTGCTGTATATTTGGGGCATAAGTCCTTTATTAAGTTAAGGGAATTCCCTTTTATTTATTCTGAGGGTTTCTATCATAAGTATATGTGGAATTCTAATAAAATTAAAAATTTTGAAATCATTTAGTGTTTTTCCTTTAGTCTAGGATATGGATCATATCCAGTGATTTCTGGTGTCAAATGATCTTTACATTATTGGGATAAACCTAATTTAATGATGACTTATTACTTTTTTATATTTTGTTGACTTTGGTTGGCTTATATTTTATTTAAGATCTGGGGGATCTGTAAGTGAAAAAGAGCCATTCTCTTTATTTCTTCCTTTTTTATTAGGGTTTGGAATTAATCTAATACTAGTCTCATAGAACGAGCTGGGTAGCTTTTTCTTTTTCTCTACTTTCTGAAGCAAATTGTTCCAGATGTTTTTTGAGCTCTCATCTGTAAAACCAACTGCCTGAGGCCATGTTTCCCCCTTGTGATAGGGGTATGTGTCCCTTTTTTGTTGTTATTAATCATTTCAGTTTCTTTTCTTTTCTTTTTTTTTTTTTTTTAATGTTTATTCAGATTTAAAAGACAGAGAGCAAGCAGGGGTGGGGCAGAGAGAGAGAGGGAGACACACAATCCGAAGCAGGCCCCAGGCTCTGAGCTGTCAGCACAGAGCCTGATGCGGGGCTTGAACTCACAAGCTGTGAGATCATGACCTGAGCCGAAGACACCTAACTGACTGAGCCACCCAGGCGCCCCAATCATTTCAATTTCTTTATTGGTTGCCAATTTGTTCAAATTTCCTAATTTTTCTTGGGTCAGTTTTATATTTTATACTTTTTCTATAAATTTTAAATATTTTAATGTTTTAAATATATTTTATCTTTGCTTTTATTTTACTAGTGAATAGCTATCTGGAATGCTCTTTTATATGATTATTTTGATCTCTTTGGTGTCTATAAGTATTTTCCCTTTTTTGATTCTGAATTTTGTATATCTGCATCTTTTTTCACGTTTATCGGTTCTTGATGGAGGTTAGTACATCTTAGCAATCTTTCCAAAAGTCCAGATTCTGGCTTGGTTTTTACTTACTTTGTAGTTGCTGCTGCTTTGGTCCAGTTGTTTATTGAATTCTGCCCTTACTTTTTCTCTTTCTTCTTCTTCTTTTTTTTTATATTTGTTCTATTGTTCATTCCCTAAATTCTTGAGTTAAAACCTTAGCTCCTTAGAGCACTGGGTGTCATATGTAAGTGATTAATAACTAAATTTTACTCCTGAAACCAATACTACACCATATGTTAATTAATCTTGGAAGGAAAAAAGCCTACAACCTTAGCTCATTTTTAATTGTTATTTTTTTCTGATAAATACGTTCAGAGCCATAAATTTTATTCTTCAGGCTGTTTTAGCTGTCTCTTAAATTCTGTCATGTACTTTTCCCATTATCATTCATTTCCAAGTATTTTATAATTTCCTCTATATTTTCTTATTAACCCAAGGGTTATTGAGTATCATGCCATTTACTCTCCAGATGTAAAGGCCTTAAAGGTATTAAAGTGATAGCTTATCACTTTGATCCATTGTGCTCAGATAATAATGTGTATAATGTTGATTTTTGGTACCTGTGTTGAGTCTCTCTCTCTGGTCTGCTAAATGGTAAATTGTTTAAATGTTCAGTGTGTGCTCAAAAAAATGTGTTTTTCCCACTTGTTAGTCAGTTTTTTTAAGTTATTCTCCCTTCCCATATAATTATTATTTCAAGTGTGTGAATCATGTCATTTGAATATCCTCTGTCATCCCTTATTATTTGTCTGCTCATTTTCTTAGTTTCTTAGATGGTTGTACAAAAGTTTCTAACATAGGGGTGCCCGGGTGACTCAGTAGGTTGAGCACCCGACTTTGGCTCAGGTCATGATCTCACAGTTTGTGAGTTCGAACTGTGCACTGGGCTGGACACTGTCAGCATGGAGCCTGCTTGGGATCCTCTGTAGCTCTCTCTGCCCCTCCCCCACTGACGATCTCTGTCTTTCTCAAAAATAAATAAACATTTTTTAAAAGTTTCTGAAATAATTTCTATATGTTTCTCTCTGTAGTTACGCTATTGCATCTTATATCTTGAAGCTGTTCTTTAAAGGCATGTATGTTCAAAATTGTTACAGCTTTCTGATTTTGTTTTCCTTAAAAAACATCCCTCATTGTGATTTATTTTTGCTTTGAATTCAGTTTTATTTGACACTCAATTCACTCTCCTGTTTTATTTGGCTCAAAATTACTGCATATCCCCTTTCCATCCTTTTATTTGTGGCTTTCCTGTCACCTTGTATTTTATGAATTTTCCTTTGAGAAAACATTGCCGATTATTATTTTTCGAAAGAGAAAAACCTTCCAGTCTGTGAATCTCTGTCTTCTGACTGGTGAGTTTCATCCATTACAAATTGTATTCGTTTCCTAAGGTTGCCATTTACAAAGTACCACAAACTGGGTTTTTAAAACAACAGAAATCCGGGTGCGAGGGTGGCTCAGTCAGTTAAGCCTGAACTCTTGGTTTTGGCTCAGGTCATGATCTTCTGGTTTCCTGAGTTCAAGCCCCGCACCGGGCTCTGCTCTGAGACTGTGGAGACTGCTTGGGATTCTCTGATTCCCTCTCTCTCTCTGCCCCTCCCCAACTCACACTCTCACTGTCTCTCTCAAAATAAATAAATAAACTTAAAAAAAAAAAAACACTTTGTAAAAAGAAATGTACTGTTTTGTGGTTCTGGTGGCCAGAGGCCTGGAATCAAGGTGTCAGGAGAGCCATGCTCCCTCTGAAAACTGCAGGAGAATCCTTTTCCATCTCTTCCTAGGCATTTCTTGGCTTGCTGCTGGATAATTCCAGTCTCTACCTTTGTTGTCACATGGCCTTCTCCCTGCGTCTCTGTCTTCTTGTGGCCATCTTTTTCTTAGGACACCAGTTATATTGAGTTAGGGTCCCACCCTGCTCTAGTATGACCTCATCTTAATTTGGCTGATTACGTCTGAGACAACCCTATTTCCAAATAAGGTTACATTCTGAGGTACTGGGGTTTAAAAGTCCAATGTGTCTTTGTTGTGGGGACACAATTCAATCCAGAACACAAATTATGTAGTTGATTTTATATTAGTGTTTATTTCACTCCTCTTATTTCTAATTTATACTTACTGTATTTTACTTTTCTTTGCTTTTTTTCCCTTTCATGTCTTTCATCAGATACAGTTTTCTTCTGCCTGTTCGAAAACTTGACTTCTATTTTTACTCATTTTGATGGTTATATTAAGCTTATTAAAAATCATATATGTGTTTATTTTTTTCTCATAGGTTCTCTATCAGTGTTTATATGTTTCTCTATAACAAAATAAGTATATGCTCACTTTGCACTTGGCTCCCTTTGCAAAGAACTATTTTTCATCCACAGCTCATTTGTTGTGTTAGTGTTGCCCAGAGTTTATTTCCGGGTGGTTATGAATACTTTTGATATTCTCTCTTTCTCTCTCAGTCTCACTCTTTTTCTCTCTCCATCTCTTTATTTTTAGCTCTAGCTCTCCTTCTCCCTCTACTTTTCAATACAGAATTAACTTTTTTAAGTTATTTATTGATTCTCATTTCATTTTTATCTCATAGTAGTGTCATGGATTCATTTCTTTTCCAATTAGAACACATTCGCTAAGAGAGAATTTTGTTTGAAAGAGACTTTCATGTATTAGCTTATTTGGGACTTTTATGCCCGAGATTATTTTTATGGCATATTTAAATCTTTGTTTTTGTTCAAGGTAGATCCTTGGTTTGAAGTTCATTAACACTTTGAAAAGAATATATGTCTGTCTTTTGGCCTGTGTTGTAACTATTGAACAGAAATTGGATGTCTATCAGATTCTCATTCCTTCATGAAGGACCATCTCCTTTTCTTTGGCAGCCTTTAGAGTTTTGCCTTTGTCTCCATGTTTTTAAATGTTCTTGTAATGTGTCTAGGCGTGAGTTTTCTCATGTCTTTCTGATTAGACACCCCATGAGCCCATGTAGCTTTTCCTCTTTTTTTTAATCTTGGAAAATGCTTAGCTATTTTTTTTCTTTGACACATTCCTTTTTAAAATTTCTTTCTTTCTTTTCTTCAAGACTTCCTAGTATACAGGTGATAACACCTACATTTTATTAGCTTATTTTTCTATTTATTAGCTTCTAATTCTATATATTTCTTTTTTTTTAATTATTTTTAATGTTTATTCTTGACAGAGAGAGAACCAGAGCATGAGCAGGGGAGAGGCAGAGAGAGAGAGGGAGACACAGAATCCAAAGCAGACTCCAGGCTCCAAGCTGTCAGCACAGAGCCCAACGCGGGGCTTGAACCCATGGACCGCGAGATCATGACCTGAGCCGAAGTCGGCTTAACCGAATCAGCCACCCAGGCGCCCCTCTGTTATATCTTTCTTATTCCCGGTGTCATTCTGGAGAAGACATCAACCTGATCACCTTGCTCACTTGTCTATGTTCCAGTGGAATCCATTTTTATTATTTACATCATCTATTGAATGCTTTGTTTCAATGATTAAATTTTTTGTATCTGGTGTTTCTATTTGACTCTTTTTAATAACTGCTTTGTTTTGCTTCATCTTACCATTGCCTCCTCTTATTTATTATACCTATTTTGCATTATTGATCAGTTTGTGCCATTGGTTCTTATTTATCCTGTATTGATTGTGCAGTTTGTTGTCTTTCTTTTTACAGTGATGCTTCTCAGGTGGCTGGTGGATTTTGCCTGTGAGTTCATTTTCCCCTGGGATGTCAGAATCTTGGCTTGAACTGTGACAGGGGAGGAGACCAAGACCCACACCTCACTGTGAGCTGCTCCATTCTGAGTGAAGAAGGGAGCCGGACAACGAGAGGTGCACACAGCCTGGGCTTGCTCTCCCCACATTTGCCTCTAGACATAGCAATGCTGCCTGAGTTTCTAGCTGGCCTGTCCTATGGTTTTGGCACGTGAGACTACAACATCACCTCTTAGCTGAATTTCCACCCTGCCAGCTTTTGGCTGCTCCACAGAGTTTGGACTCACCCGTCCCCATAATTGCTCGAGCCAATTTACAAAAAATAAATCAGTCTCTCTCTCTCTCTTTCTCTATTTCATTGTATAAAATATAATGTTATACATGTATATATTTGGTTCTGTTTCCCCGGAGAACCCTGACTGATACTGTGATCTTATTTGGAAATAGAGTTTTGCAGATGTAACCAAGTTAAGACAAAGTCATTAATGTGCGCCCTAATCCAATATGCTTGTCCTTATAAAAAGAGGAAACTGCCACAGCCTGTGAAGACAGAGACACACAGAGAGATGTCACACACAGTGACGGTGGAAGCAGAGAGTAGAGATATGGGGCTGCCGGCCAAGGACACCAAGGTGGCCATTCACCAACAGAAGCTCGAAGAGGCAAGGAAGGCTTCCACCCAGAGTCTCAGAGGGAGCTTGGCCCTGCTGACACCTTCATTTTGGACTTCTGTCTTCCAGAAATGTGAGAGAATACATATTGGTTCTTTTAAGCCACCCAGTTTGTGGTACTCATCCCAGCGTCCTAAGGAAACGACCACCACCCCACACAAACATTCATTCCAGAGGAATTAAACAGATAAGTCTAAAAAAACCCATACACTTATTTTAACGACAGAGACTAATATCTAAAATGTAGATTACTGTCTAGATGCAGGCTGACTGGCTCACTTGGCAGATATCATCACTGTCTCTGTGTTGCATGGAACCAGCCAGAGTCAGAGTCAAGATGTAAACCCATGAAGTCAACAGGAGAAAGAAAATGTTGGCAAAGGGAGGGGCTCTTCTCTGAAAGATACAAACCCAAGAGCCAAAAGCAAGAGAGGTCTGTTGCTTAACTACATGAAGACTCAACAGTTCAGTATGTCCAAGGCATCATAAACAAAGTTAGGACAAGGGACAGGTAAAAAATACTTTCAGTATGTTTAATAGACAAAGGTGCTCTTTGTTTTGTTAACGAGGTGACTTTTGAAAGGCACCCAAAGTGGGGTATGGGGGTGTATGGGGGTGGGGAGAGGGGGTAGGAGATGGAGGGGCTTGTTGCCAGGAGAATGAACCATGTGATTAGAGGGAAGGAACTTTAAATTCCACCTCCTGACCTCCAGGAGGCTTGACTCAGTTGCCAATGGCCAAAGATTTAACCAACTTTGCCTGTGTAATAAAGCCTCCATTGAAAACCTGAAAGGACAGGGTTCACAGAGCTTCTGGGTGGTGAAAAGGTGGAGATTCAGGAAGAAGAGTGCACTCAGCATGGAAGCTCCACCCCCTTTCCCCATGCCTTTCCCTAAGCATCTCTTCCGTCTGGCTGTTCCTGAGTTATACCCTTTTATAATAAACTGGTAATCTAGTAAGTAAACTGTTTCTCTCAGTTTGTGAGCTGCTCTAAAAGTTAATTGAGGGGCGCCTGGGTGGCTCAGTCGGTTAAGCGGCTGACTTCGGCTCAGGTCATGATCTCGCGGTCCGTGGGTTCGAGCCCCTCGTCGGGCTCTGCTGACTGACCGCTCAGAGCCTGGAGCCTATTTCGGATTCTGTGTCTCCCTCTCTCTGACCCTCCCCCGTTCATGCTCTGTCTCTCTCTGTCTCAAAAATAAATAAACATTAAAAAAATTTATTTTAAAAATAAATAAATAAATAAATAAATAAAAGTTAATTGAATCCTAGAAGGGGGTCATGGGGACCTCTGATTTCTAGCCGATTGATCAGAAGCACAGGCGACAGACAGCCTGCACTTGCAGATGATGTCTGAAGTTGGGGTGTGTGTGTGCAGTCTTGTAGGACTGAGCCCTGAGCCTATAAACCAAGAAGGGGGTTGTTAGAATCTCCATTTTGTAGCCTGCTGATCACCTGCAGCAGAGAGCTGACCTGTGGGACCGAGCTCTTAACCTATGGGACCTGATGCCATCTCTGGGTAGATAGTATCAGAATTGAGTTTGAAAGGTAGGGAGCCCCACTGGGGTCAGAGAAATTGCCAGGTGTCTGGGGTGCTCCTCAATTCTGAATTAATGAACAGAATTTACTGAATGCATATATTTTGTTTTCTGGAAAGCTGGTTTTAAAAAATTTGCCAGCACGTTTTAGGACAGCATGCCTATCAATTTAATTATAATGTTAACTACCAACAGGGCATTACTATGAATGAATCTTTCTCAATATAAGTGAAAGACTTAAATCCCAAAAGATTAGATACAAGATGATAGTCTTTTTATAAAATTAAAAGTAACTTTAGGGGTGTCTGGGTGACTCAGTCAGTTGGGTGTGCGACTTCGGCTCAGGCCATGATCTCAGGGTTCATGACTTTGAGACGCGCGACAGGCTCTGTGCTGACAGCTCAGAGCCTGAAGCCTGCTTCGAATTCTGGGTCTCCCTCTCTCTCTGCTTTTCCCTCACTCATGCTGTCTCTCTCTCTCTCTAAAAATAAACATTAAAAACTTTTTTTAATTGAAAGTAATTTTCTTTTCTTTCTTTTTCTTTTAATTTAATTTAATTTAATTTAATTTTTAAAATTTACGTAAATATCCAAGTTAGTTAGCATATAGTGCAACAATGATTTCAGGAGTAGATTCCTTAATGCTGCTTACCCATTTAGCCCAACCCCCACCCACAACCCCTCCAGTAACCCTCTGTTTGTTCTCCATAGTTAAGAGTCTCTTATGTTTTGTCCCCCTTCCTGTTTTTATATTATTTTTGCTTCCCTTCCCTTGTGTTCATCTCTTCTGTGTCTTAAAGTCCTCATGAGTGAAGTCCTATGATATTTGTCTTTCTCTGACTAATTCTGCTTAGCATAATACCCTCCTGTTCCATCCATGTAGTTGCAAATGGCAAGATTTCATTCTTTTTGATTGCTGAGTAATATTCCATTGTGTGTGTGTGTGTGTGTGTGTATATATATATATATATATATATATATATATACCACATCTTCCTTATCCACTCATCCATCGATGGACATTTGGGCTCTTTCCATACTTTGGCTATTGTCTATAGTGCTGCTATAAACATTGGGGTACATGTGCCCCTTCGAAACAGCATACGTGCATACCTTGGATAAATACCTAGTAGTGCAATTGCTGGGTCATAGGGTAGTTCTATTTTTAATTTTTTCAAGAACCTCCATACTGTTTTCTAGAGTGGCTGCACCAGTTTACATTCCCATCAACAGTGCAGAAGTGTTCCCCTTTCTCCACATCCTCATCAACATCTGTTGCCTGAGTTGTTAATGTTAGCCATTCTGACAGGTGTGAGGAGTTATCTAATTGTGATTGTGGTTTGTATTTCTCTGATGATGAGTGATGTTGAACATGTTTTCATGTGTTGGTTGGCCATCTGGATGTCTTCTTTGGAGAAGCGTCTATTCATGTCTTTTGCCCATTTCTTCACTGGATTATTTGTTTTTTTGGGTGTTGAATTTGATAAGTTCTGTATAGATTTTGGATACTAACCCTTCATCTAATATGGTGTTTGCAAATATCTTCTCATATTGTGTCGGTTGCCTTTTAGTTTTGCTGATTGTTTCCTTCACTGTGCAGAAGCTCTTTATTTTGATGAGGTTCCAATAGTTCATTTCTGCTTTTGTTTCCCTTGCTCCTGGAGACATGTTGGGTAAGAAGTTGCTGCGGCCAAGGTCAAAGAGGATTTTGCCTACTTTCTCCTCAAGGATTTTGATGGCTTCCTGTCTTACATTGAGGTCTTCCATCCATTTTGAGTTTATTTTTGTGTATGGAGTAAGAAAGTGGTCCAGGTTCATTCTTCTGCATGTTGCTGTGCAGTTTTCCCAGCACAATTTGCTGAAGAGACTGTCTTTATTCCATTGAATATCCCTTCTTGCTTTGTCAAAGATAAGTTGGCCATACGTTTGTGGGTCCATTTCTGGGTTCTCTATTCTGTTCCATTGATCTGAGTGTCTGTTCTTGTGCTAGTACCATACTGTCTTTATGATTATAGCTTTGTAATATAGCTTGAAGCCCAGGATTGTGATGCCTCCTGCTTTGGTTTTCTTTTTCAAGATTCTTTTGGCTATTTGGGGACTTTTCTGGTTCCCAAATAGGAACTGTTTGGGACTGTATGTTCTAGCACTGTGGAGAATGCTGGTGTTATTTTGATAGGTATTGCATTGAATATGTGGATTACTTTGGGTAGTATTGACATTTTAACAATATTTGTTCTTCCTATCCAGGAGCATGGAATATTTTTCCAATTTTGTGTCTTCTTCAATTTCTTTCATAAGCTTTCTATAGTTTTCAGTGTATAGATTTTTCACCTCTTTGGTTAGATTTATTCCTAGGTATTTTATGGTTTTGGTGCAATTGTAAATGGGATCACTTCCTTGATTTCTCTTTCTGTTGCTTCATTGGTGGTGTATAGGAATGCAACTGATTTAGGTGCTTTGATTTTATATCCTGCAACTTTGCTGAATTCATGAATCAGTTCTAGCAGTTTTGTGGTGGAATCTTTTGGGTTTTCCATATAGAGTATCATGTCATCTGTGAAGAGTGAAAGTTTGACCTCCTGGCTGATTTGGATGCCTTTATTTCTTTGTGTTGTCTCACTGCTGAGGCTAAGACTTCCAATACTGTGTTGAATAACAGTGGCGAGAGTGGACATCCCTGTCTTGTTCTTGACCTTAGAGGGAAGCTCTCAGTTTTTCTCCATTGAGAATTATATTAGCGTTGGGTCTTTCATACATGGCTTTTATCATCTCAAGGTATGATCCTTCTGTCCCTACTTTCTTGAGGGTTTTTTTATCCATAAAGGATGCTGTATTTTCTTAAATCCTTTCTCTGCATCTCTTGAGAGGATCATGTAGTTCTTGTCCTTTCTTTTGTTGATGTGATGGATCACATTGATTGTTTTGTGGATATTGAACCAGCCCTGCATCCCAGGTATAAATCCCACTTGGTCGTGGTGAATAATTTTTTTAATGTATTGTTGGATCCGGTTGGCTAATATCTTGTTGAGGATTTTTGCATACATGTTCATCAGGGAAATTGGCTATAGTTCTCCTTTTTAGTGGGGTCTCTGTTTTTGGAATCAAGGTAATGCTGCTTCATAGAAAAAGTGGGAGTTTTCCTTTTATTTCTCTTTTTTGGAACAGCTTCAAGAGAATAGGTGTTAACTCTTCCTTAAATGTTTGGTAGAATTCTCCTGGAATGCCATCTGGCCCTGGACTCTTGTTTTTTGGGAGATATTAAAAAAATTTTTTTAATGTTTATTTATTTTTGAGAGAGACAGAGACAGAGCTTGAGCGGGGGTTGAGGCAGAGAGAGAGGGAGACACAGAATCCGGAGCAGGCTCCAGGCTCTAAGCTGTCAGCACAGACGGGGCTCAACACGGGGCTCAAACCCACAGACTGTGAGATTGTGACCTGAGCCTAAGTTGGACGCCCAACCGACTGAGCCACCCTGGCTCCCCTTTTTGGGAGATTTTTGATTACTAATTCAATTTCTTTACTGGTTATGGGTTTGTTCAAATTTTCTGTTTCTTCATGTTTCAGTTTTAGTAGTGTATATGTTTCTGGGAATCTGTCCATTTCTTCCAGATTGCCCATTTTGTTGGCATATAATTGCTCATAATATTCTCCTATTATTGTTTGTGTTTCTGCTGTGTTGGTTGTGATCTCTCCTCTTTCATTCTTGATTTTATTTATTTGGGTCCTTTCCCTTTTTTTTTTTTTTTTTTTTTTTTGATCCAACTGGCTAGTGGTTTATCAATTTTGTTAACTCTTTCAAAGAACCAGCTTCTGGTTTCATTGATCTGTTCTACTGTTTTTGTTTTTGTTTTTGGTTACAATAGCATTGATTTCTGCTCTAATCTTTATTATTTCCTGTCTTCTGCTGGTTTTGTGTTTAGCTGCTGTTCTTTTTCCAGCTCTTTAAGGTGTAACGTTAGGTTGTGTATCGGAGACGTTTCTTCCTTCTATAGGAAGACCTGGATTGCTGCGTCCAGCAGCAATGGACTACCTTTGCTGCGTCCCAGAGGTTTTAGACTGTGGTGTTATCATTTTCATTGGCTTCCAAGTACTTTTTAATTTCCTCTTTAACTTCTTGGTTAGCCCATTCATTCTTTACTAGGATGCTCTTTACTCTCCAGGTATTTGTTACATTTCCAATTGTTTTCTGGTGGTTGATTTTGAGTTTCATAGTGTTGTGGTCTGAAAATATGCACGGTATGATCTCGATCTTTTTGTACTTGTTGAGAACTGATTTGTGTCCCAGTGTGTGGCCAATTCTGGAGAACGTTCCATGTGCACTGGAGAAGAATGTATATTCTGCTGCTTTAGGATGAAATGTTCTGAATATATCTGTTAAGTCCATCTGGTCTGGTGTGTCATTCAAAGCCATTGTTTCCTTGTTGATTTTCTGTTTAGATGATCTGTGCATTGTTTTAAGTGGGGTGTTGAAGTCCCCTACTAACATGGTATTATTATCAATGAGTTTCTTTATGTCTGTGATTAATTGACTTATATATTTGGGTGCTCTCACATTTGGAACATAAATGTTTACAATTGTTAGGTGTTCTTGGTGGATAGACCCCTTAATTATGATATAGTGCCCTTCTTCATCTCTTGTTACAGACTTTATTTTATAGTCTAGATTTTCTGGTTTAAGTATGGCTACTCCAGCTTTCTTTTGGTGACCATTAGCATGACAGAAGGTTCTCCATCCCCTTACTTTCAGTCAGAAGGTGTCCTTAGGTCTAAAGTGGGTCTCTTGTAAACAGCATATAGATGGATCTTGTTTTCTTTTTTTTTAGTTTTTTAATATTTTTATTTATTTTTGAGACAGAGACAGACAGAGCATGAGCAGTGGAGGAGTAGAGAGAGAGAGAGACAAAGAATCTGAAGCAGGCTCCAGGCTCTGAGCTGTCAGCACAGAGCCCGACATGGGGCTCGAACTCACGGACTGTGAGATCATGACCTGAGTAAAGTTGGATGCTTAACTGACTGAGCCACCCAGGCACCCCAGATGGACCTTTTTTTCTTATCCATTCTGTTACCCTATGGATTTTGATTAGAGTATTTAGTCCATTGACATTTAGAGTGAGTACTGAAAGATAATGAATTTATTGCCAACTCTACTTGTAGAGTTGGAGTTTCTGGTGGTGTTCTCTGGTCCTTTCTAGTCTTTGCTGCTTTTGGTGTTTATTTATTTATTTATTTATTCATTCATTCATTCATTCATTCTTCTCTCCCTTTAGAGAGTGCCCCTTAAAATTTCTTGCAGGGCTGGTTTAGTTGGTCACAAACTCCTTTAATTTTTGTTTATCTGGGAAACTTTTAATCTTTCCTTCTATTTTGAATGACACCTTGCTGGATAAAGAATTCTTGGCTGCATATTTTTCAGATTCAGCACATTAAATATATACTGCTCCTCCTTTCTGGCCTGTCGAGTTTCTGTGGATAGTTCTGCTGCAAGCCTGGTCTGTCTTCCCTTGTAGGTTAACGACTTTTTTTCCCTTGTTGCTTTCATGATTCTCTCATTGCCTGAGTATTTTGTGAATTTGACTATGATATGCCTTGTTGATGTCAGTTTTTGTTGAATCTATTGGGAGTCCTCTGTGCTTCCTGGATTTTGATGTCTGTGTCTTTGCTCAGGTTAGGGAAGTTTTCTGCTATGATATGTTGACATAACTGTTCTACCCCTTTTTCTCTCTCTTCATCTTCTGGGACCCCATGATTCTGATGTTCCTTTTTAATGAGTCACTGATTTCTCCAATTGTTAAATTGTACTCTTTTGCCTTAGTCTCCCTCTTTTTTTCTGCTTCATTATTCTCCATAAGTTTGTCCTTTGTATCACTGTTTCTCTGCTCTGCCTCATCCTTCCTTGCTGCCATGGCATGCATTTGAGATTGCAGCTCAGTTATGGCATTTTTTAATTTCATCCTGTCTAGATTTTATTTCTTTTATCTCCACATGGAGGGATTTTAATCCATTTTCAACTCCAGCTATTATTCTTATTATCTTGATTGTAAAGTCTGGTTCAGATATCTTGCTTGTATCTATGTTGGTTAAGTCTCTAGCTGTCACTTCTTCCTGCTCTTTCTTTTGGGGTGAATTCCTTCATTTCATCATTTTGAAGGGAGAAAAGGAATTAATGAGGTAAAAAAAAGAAATTAAAATGAAAAAAATTAAAATGAAAAAAATTAAAATTAAAAAATTAAAAACAACATACACACAAATCAAATAAATAATGGTAGATTCTAGGTGTATTTTGGTCTGGGTGTTGAAAGGGTCTTGATTATAGAAAATAGGGGAAAGAAAAAAAAAGGAAATCATTCGAAAATTTGGAAAAATGAATACATTGAAATAAAATAAAGTGAAATGATGGAAGTAAAATAGAATTTGAAATAATTTACACAAAAGTAAAAAATATACTAGAAAATGATTAAAAAATATTTTTAATAAAAATAATTTTTTTATCTTTCTGTATTCAAGAAAAATGAAAAAGAGAGGAAAAAAAGAAAATTGAATAGATGGGCCAGCGAACAGACTGAAATAAGATTGA
The DNA here is from genome assembly GCF_023721935.1 of Panthera uncia. NCBI lineage: Eukaryota > Metazoa > Chordata > Mammalia > Carnivora > Felidae > Panthera > Panthera uncia. The sequence continues at coordinate 99,938,927 of NC_064808.1, forward strand.
AATTTCTTCGTTTTCCCCTAGAAGTCAAAGTATGAAGCGCTTTATAGTCTGTAAACTAAGCAGGCGGAGAGATTTATGTTCCTGAAGAGCGAGGTTGGCCCAGTTAGGCGGGGCTTTGTGTAATGGCTCCGTTCTCCACTAGATGGCGCTGCTTAGATTACTGGGGTGGATTGTTGCTGCTCTGGTAGGTGCGTATGCGTATGCGCATGCGCGGGGTCGGTGAAAATGGCGTCACCCAGCTACCCCGTTTCTAGTACCAGAATTCTGTTCTCTCTGATCATCCATCACGCGCCCGTACTTTGTCTCCGGCTTCCGTCCACTCCCTACTTTTACACTGCCTGTGACCAAGCTGTCAGGTTGTCAGGTGACACCTCCTTCCTGGGTTTTATCTCAGATGCGGCTGTGTGTCCCGACCCCTCACCTCTGAGGGATTGCGGCTTTGACCCGTTCTGTCCCTCTGCAGGAGGGTCTCACCGAGCAATGGCCGGGTGCCGCCCGCACCCAGGAGCGTTCACTGACTGTGCTTCTGGTGATGCCCAGAGATTGGGGCCAGGTGCTAGCCGGCCCCAGAAAGAGTTCACGTGATCGTGTAGTAGCAGCATTTCAGGGATTATGGAAAATCACAACACACACCTGGCACCAGGCTTCAGTCACGACAACCTTGTTTCAGTGAATGTGGTTGTTCTCCCGGGTCCACTGGGGCCTTTGCCTGTGGGCACACAGCCTCTACCTGATGTCCTCCGAGCAGGGAAACCACCTTTCCTCATGTGGCCTGAAGACCCCGGACTTCACTCTGCTCCCGGGGATTCGCCCTTCTCACCAGAGCACCACCAGGTATGGAGCTTCCGAGGTTCAGACTCTGCGCTCCTTATTTATACCGTCTTCATGGAATTCAAACCCTCTCCTTTCTCCTTTCTCTCTTTTTAGTTCAGTCCCTGCAGCTGTTTCCACGTTTCCACTTTCTCTCCAGCTGCTTTGAGGGGGAGGGGGGCACTGCTTTTCCCGTCCTCTCTCCGCAAGCAAAAACAGCTCCCTGCCCTCCGCCGCTTCTGTTTCCCCCAGCTCACCTCTTCAAGCCGCGTACTTGCTGAATTCTGTGGTTCGCGTTGTGCAGATTGTTGTGTTCATCCTCAGGTCAGTTTTCTAGGTGTGCAGGATGGTTTAGTGTTGATCTGGCTGCATTTCATGGACGCGAGACACACAAAAAAACTTCCATGCTGTTCTACCATCGTGGCTCCTCCCCTAAATTAAAAGTAATTTTACAACACTTCTTAAATTTAAAAAACATTTTTTAAAATGATTGTTTATTTATTTTTGAGAGAGACAGAGCAAGAGAGGGAGAGGGGCAGAGAGAGGGAGACACAGAATCTGAAACAGTCTCCAGGCTCTGAGCTGTCAGCATAGTCTGATGTGGGGTTCGAACTCATAAACTATGAGATAATGACTGAGCCAAAGTCGGCCACTCAACTGACTGAGCCTCCCAGGCACCCCTTATAACACTTTCTAAAGAAAACATGTACTAATGTCTATTTACATTCTTTCCTCATTAAAAAAAAATTTTTTTTTTAATTGTTGAGTTGTAAGAGTTCTTTCTATGTTCAGGATACTAACCTTTTATCAGATTCGCAAATATCTTCTCCCATCCGGGACTGCCTTTTTACTTTTTTGGCTCCTTGACATTTTGTCTTGTCCTCTTTGAAGCTTTAACTAGGAGTCTCCCTGGGAGGAGATTTACTCTTTAGTCCTAGTTTCAGGGCTCAGGGGAAGCTAAGAGTCTCAGAAAGGGAAACAGTTAATCACTTGGTCTGAGGAAAGCAGTAGTTTTCAGATGAATGATGATTAATTAAAGAAAACTTCTGAATTCAATCAGGAGCCACTTTGGGCATCTGTGGAGATTGGGTTAGCGATGCTTACAGCAAGAGACTGGAAATGTGGGGCTGTCAGGCACCTGTGCCCCCTACACATTAGGGCCCAAGTGCAGGGCCGGAGCACCTGATGTGGGCAGGGGCCTTTCCAGAAGTGGCACTGTCTGTCCCAGGAGCAGCAGACGCCCAGGTGCCACAGCAGGGATGCTGGAGGCTGTATTTCAACCCTGGAAAGGGGGCCCCTTTCCTCTGCCTAAGCCTAGATAAGTCTGAAAGATCTGTGGCCAAGGTCGTTTCTCCTGTTAAGAGGAGTCATTGTACTTCCCTTTGGCAGATGGGGCATTTCAGTGCCTGCCAGCTTCTGAACAGGCAGGAGTGTCTGCAGGGCCTCCTCCTACGGGGATTATCTTGAAAACACCCGGAAAGGGCAGGGCCGAGCTGGAGGAGGGTGGAATGCTGGAGCCGATAGCCCTGAGCGGGGTGCCGGAGGGCCTTTTTCCTGGCTGTGCTTCTGTTTGTTAAACATGCATGAAGCATCACGTGCCCTGGAATCTCATAGAATAGACACACTTTGGTTAAACACAGGACCAACTCCTGGGGTGGGCAGCAGTATAGCCCCTGTTTTATACATGAGGATGCTGAGGCTCGGAAAGGTTAAAATCACATAAGCACTAAGCAGAGGAACTAGGACAGGGTGACTTTTGATCCCAAGCTTTTTCCATAAAAAAGCCTCAACTGAGAACAAGGTTAGTGAGCTTGTGAGGCTCAAATGGGAAGCACAAAACTGCTCACCAAAAATTAGTCCCCTTGCCTCTTGCGTGCTCTCCCTGAGAGTCCAGTCCAGACTCAACCTTCTGTAAGTGAAGGCAACCTTCTCACTTAACCTGGAACAGTTTTTCTCCTTACCTCTTACCTGCTACCCATCAGCTCATCTCCCTCACCCTGCCCCCCTTCAAGGCTTTTAGGAGCACCTGGGTGACTCCTTCTGTTAAGCGTCAGACTCTTGATCTCTGCTCAGGACGTGATCTCACATCTAGTCCTCTGTCGGGCTCAGCACTGACGTTGTGGATCCTTCTTGAGATTTTGTCTCCCTCTCTCTCTGTCCCTCCCCTGCTCTCTCTCAAAATAAATAAATAAACACGGAAACAAGCAAACAAAAAACAAGACTGTTAAATGCAGCTCAAAAGTTGCCTCTTCCAGGTAGTCTTCCAAGACTGAGCCTGCCAAACTCCCCTGTGCCCCAGCAGCTGTCAGTCCTACTGTTCCTGTGACAGGGCTGGAATCTAGGCATTATGGTCTCTGTCGTATGTGCTCCTCTGTATACTAAAACTCGAATGTTCGTCGTGGTGTTATAGAATAGGCAAAAGGTGGGAATAACCCAAATATCCATTAGTTGGTGAATGGATAAACAAAATGTGGAATATCTATACAATGGGATGCTCTTCAGCCCAAAGTAAAAGGAATGAAATACTGATTCACGTGTGGGAATCTTGTGCTCTGTCCCTCCAGTGGGTGCCCCGAGAGCAGGGCCTGACACCTCTTCATCTGGGTTTCCCTTCTGTTATCAGCTCTGCTGCCCTAGGGGTCTGGGGGACAAGAGCCAACCACCACGGAGGTCTTTCCTGATGCAGCCACCTGCAAGGTCCACCACAACGTGGTGGATAAACAAGAGAGGGATTCCCCCTAAAACAGAACCTACATCCCCAAAGAGGTCTAGCAATTGTGCCCACAAAGTAAGTCAGCAAGGGGAAGCCCTGGACCAGCTTGTGTAGGAAAACTTCCCACCATTGCCTCGTCACAGATAAAAGTCAAGACAGCATGCGTTCACTTCATCCTCTTCCTGTCTTCCTACCTTTTGCCTCCTGGTCAACATCCAGTTCAGATGCAGCTCCTGAAACCTGGCCATCTAAAGAGGCAACTGTGTGGGGAGGGGATACCAGACAAGGCTCTGCTTCCCACTGTGTCACTTCCCATCTGTGTGCCCTTGGGCAAGGGACTTCTGCTTCTTCATCTACACAGTACTAGAGTGTCAGATCCTTCAGGGCCCGTCTCACATCCCTCCCGAACCCCAACACGTAACACGGTGCCTGAACATAGCAGGCGGCCAGCATGTCATCATGCGTTTCAGTGGTGCCTAAAACCTACCTCACCTATAACCAGCACACCAACGTTGTGTTGAGTATCTAATGACCTCATGCAGGTGAAAGACCTTAAATTTAAAGCCTCAAAGACACCATCCCTGCCCTGGCCAAACAGTAGTCAAAGATGGGCTTGCTTTTATACACTCTGGTGCATATTCGTAGCAGTTTGACGGTGGATTTTCAGAGTTGCCCCACAGTGAAAACAACCCAGATGGACAGGGGTAGGTGAGTGGATAAGCACATTGTGGTGTATCCACACAGTGGAACGCTTCTCAGTGATACCGGGACCAAGCTACTGTTGCAGAGTATGGACTGTATCATCCCATTCCTATAAAATTCTAGGAAAAGCAAACTAATCTATAGAGACAGAAAGTACATGAGTGGTTGCCTGAAGATGGGGTGAAGGGAAGGACGGATTACACAGGGGCACAAGGAAACCTTCGGGTGTGATGGAAGTGTTTGTCTTGATAACGGTGTGTTGAAATGTATCCATTTGTGCACTTGACATATGTGCAGGGTGTCATACTTCCACTGGACCCCAACAAAGTTGTTAAAAAGAAAGATTAGCCTGGGATGGTCGTCCTCTTAGACTCTTTCCTCTGCCTCTCTCTCGTTCCAGAGAAAAGGCTCTGGGAGGTGGGCATGTGATTATTCTTTGGTGTGGGAGGGGCGGGCAAAGTCAAGTTTGACTGTTTCTTCCTGAAGTTCTCCCCTTGTCTGACAGCAAGGAAACAAGCTTCTTCCTAGTTTACTGTTCTCCCTGTGCCTTCTCCTTTCCAAAGGGTTTGCTTGATGGCCTTGGTGGATTTTTGGATGGAGAACAGAATTGTACGGTGCCTGCCTCTCAAGCTGGTCTCGGACTAGGCTTTACGACCGTAAATTCTCCATCACCCAACCCTCCACTCTTCCTGCACACCAGCCTGATGTTACTCCATCACCTCTATCCCATCCAAGGTGGACATCACCGAGAACATGGCGTCTCAATGACAATTTTCCCTAAAAACACAGTGCCAAAATGATTATTTTCACCAGAGACTAGTCCAGATAAAACCTCTGGCTTCGCCAAAAACTCTGGGCTGCTTGGAGATGGGAGCCAGGGAGGAGCAGATGGCTATAAAATCTCTTGGCTCTGTAGACCCCCTCTACCCACCCAGAGTCAGTCCCCAGGCCCTGGCCACCAACTTTAACTTCATTTAATGCCTGCCCAGTCTCTCTAGGCCACAAGTCCCTGCGTCCTTTCTCTGCTTGCTGCTTGGTTTTGCTAGTGTTCTTCTGGTTTTCTGACCACGTATTCTTGCAGAGAGCGATAACAGTTTCCACAATCTTTAGCAACCCGGAGACCTTGGGAGCTCTCTGGATGCAACTGCAGAGATAAGATCATGCTTACCCTCACACCATGCTGAGAAGGCAGGGATGAGTACCTTATTTAGTAGATAAGAACAGAGGGTCAGGGGACTCCATCGTATCATATCGTATAGAAGAGACCAGACAAGCATTCGGATTATCTGCCTTCCCAATGTGGAGGTTTTTGCTCTAGTCTCCTCACTTTTGTGGTGCATGGGGCCTGGGATAGGAGGGAGCAGACAGTAATAAGACCTCTGCTCCGAGACCCTAGTTGGTCTGAGCAAGATAAGACAGGCTGGAGGCCACCCTTCTCTGATCAGCCTCATTGGATGTCTGGTGCCTCAGGATGGACAACCCGTCTGCTGCAGTACTGTTTCAGTTCTTAGGAGCTGACCCTGCATGTCCCTTATCTATGAGATGCCAATCGATCTCCTGTGTTCGGTTTTCCACAGTCGGCTCTCCACCCGATACAACTCTCTCAGGAGCCCTGGAGCTTTCTGTGTAAAGGGCAGGGCAAGATAAGTAAAGGGGGAGGGGACTCATAATAGCAAGCGGGCTGGTGTCTCAACCACACCAGGCCTTCCACAAGTCATTCTCTTCACAAGCTCACTGATCTTGTCTGCTGGGGCTGCTGTAACAAAGCACCACAGACTCCGGGGCTTAAACAACAGACGTTTATCTTCTTACAGCTCTGGAGGCTGGAAGTCCAAGGTCAAGTTGTTGGCAGTGTCGGTTTCTCCTGGGGCCTCCCTCCTTGGCTTGCAGGTGGCTGCCTTCTCGCCGTGCCTTCACGTGGTGGACCCTATGTGCGTGCACATGTCCAGTGTCTCTGTGTGCTAATCTCATAAGGACACCAGCCATGTTGGATTAAGGCCCACCCTTATGACCCCATCTTAACTTACTTGTCACTTTAGAGGCCTATCTCCAAATATAGTCACATTCTGAGGTACCCAGAGTTAGGGTTTCTACATATGAGTTTGGGAGGGACACATTCCAGCCTGTGCCAGGCACAAAGTCCCAGCAGGGTGCATGAGGGTCTGGCTGCCTGCACTGGACCTCCTGCTGCCCTCAGTGAGATCACCGCCTCCAGACTGTGGTCCTAGGCTCAGTGGATGTGATGGTAGGCTGGTGAGCACAAGCCGGCTGTCCCATTGGGGCCACTCTTGCTCAGAGAGCTTCTGGTCCAGTGTTGCACATAGGCCCTACCTCTAAACACTTGCCCATTTTCCTCTTCTCTAAGATTGGCTATAATAAAATGTAATAAATATATATAATAATATATAAATATAATAAATATATATAATAATACAATATTATATATAATATATATATATTATTTATATTATATATATATAAAGATTGGCTATAATAATAATATAATAAATATAATAATATATAAATATAATAAAATGATAATATAATTGCTAACATTTATTGAAGCTTCCTATGTGTTAGATCCTATGGTTACACATATTATTGATGTGTATTATACCCATTAAACAGATGAAGAAACTGGACTTGGAGAGTCACTTGTCCACAGCTGGGGGAAGGGACCTTAGAAATCATGTCCTTCACTGTACAGATGAGGACATGTGGGGCTCAGAGGGCCTGTGCAGAGGATCCTGGATGCCGATGGAGGGGACTCCAGAGGAGTGTCGTACTTGAAGATCTGTGGTTTCTCAGCATGTCCGTTGAGCTTACCCACAGAGGGACTAGACCTAGGGCTCAGGGCTCCCAGGGGCAGAGAGCATGTGTGAGATTAATGGCCAGCTCTCCCAGACAGAGAGTCTAATTGGAATTCAGGCCACTGCATCCTAAAAAAGTATCCCAGAGATAGCAAGGAGGCAGAGGAAGACCTCCAAGATATTCAGAGATAGGAGGGTCTTATGTCAGAATGGAGGCTGAGACGGTAGAGATTTATCAAAGGCCTTGAAGGCGCACTTTGAAGCTCAACGAAGAGACAGCAGAAAAAATGCTGTTTTACACAGAGGCTCAAAACAGGGGGGACTGGTCATTGTGCTTTTGTGCAGACTGAAAATAGTCAAAGCCTCACAATCTCAGGCCTGGATAGACCTTCTGGACTTAATAAGAGGTCAGGTGAATTGTTCTGGGGGAGCGATGTAATCAAAGGAAGAGATGTCTGAATGGGGTGGCAGGGGAGTGACCCCATTTATTCAAAAAAATGGCCAGATCCAGGTACCAAATCCTGCTCCAGCTTTAACCAACTGTGTGATCTTGGATAAGTAGTCTAAACCTCTCTGAGCCTCCGTTTTATTCTACGCAAACTGAGGATGTTAACTGCATAATGTGTAAGGGCTGCCCCAGCTCTCACACTCCCAGATTCTGTGGTCCGTGGACTTGAAGAGATCGGAATGGCTGATGAGTGGTGGGTAAAGCCACAATGGCCTCCATGCATTTTACTTAGAGAATACCTTTCCCGAGAGTACTTTCCCCAGAGAATAGCCCTTGGGGTGGTCATCAGAGACCTGAAACCATTTGGGAAGGACCTGGGAGCAACCCCATTATGTTATTCTGCCATAGGCCTATTTAGTGGTACAGATTAGAAGGCAAAATGGAGTAAATGAACTTGGAATGAGGCAAACCTGGGTTTGAAGCCACCTCTGCCATTTACTCATGATGTATCTTTGGGAAAATTATGTAATCTTTCTGTGCTCAGATTCCTCACCAGTAAAATTGGGATAATAATACATTCCTCCCAGAGTTGATGCAAGAAATAAATTAGATCATGTATATAAAGCACTCAGCATAGCTCCTGGTAAGTTGTGAACCCTCATTACATGGTTATTTTATATTATGATTGCTATTTGTTCATAGCAGGTATGGTGGAAAGAGGAGACAGTCCAGTTCAGCTGGGACAGGATTGTAATGCTCTGTCTCTGGGCCTGGCCTGTCTTCCCAGAAGTTGAAAGTTTCCTTGAAACTAGAATTTGAAGCCTGTCAAGTATTAAGATGGTTATTGGCTAATTAATGGTCTAAGAAAGAGCTGAGAAGCTGAGCATAGAACTTCCTGACTCATGCAAATACATCCACAGAGCAGTTGAAGTATAATTACATTTTTTACTGCAATATTTATGGAGATCTTTTATTCTTCAATGGAGTCACATTTGAGCTCAAATGACTTCAAAGGAACAGTTGGAGGAATATTCAGTGTTCTAATTGATTAATTAATGCAGCCAATTCTAATTATGCAGTTGACATCCACTGAGCTACAGAAGATGTGGCTTGCAGAAAAAAAAAACACAGCCCAACAATTAATGTGGTTAAGTGCTGATGCTGTTTTTGATTTCCTTAATAGAGCCAGACCATTTGTAAAAAGTAAGTGAATGTCAATAATAAATGATCTTGTCTGAGTGAAAGCTAGCTCTGAAAAATGTTGAAAGATACTGCAGTTGTACATCCTGAAGGTTTTGTTTGTGTCTCTGGAAAGAAGAGTTTCATTGCTAAGCCACTACGTAAGAATTTAACACTCACCTGTGCCAGCGGGCCCCTGACCCCTCCCAGTTCTCCTGGCTCCTGGTCTCCCTTTCTGCCTCAGGCTGTCCTTTTGTTATCTTTTAAACTCTCTGAGCAGATTTTGGAAATCTTTTTTTTTTTTTTCCAAAAAATTTTAAACATTTATTCGTTTTTGAGAGATAGGGAGAGACAGAGCGTGAGTGAGGGAGGGGCAGAGAGAAAGGGAGACACAGAGTCCGATGCAGGCTCCGGGCTCTGAGCTGTCAGCACAGAGCCCGACACGGGGCTTGAACCCACAGACTGCAAGATCATGACCTGAGCCACCCGGGTGCCCCTGACTTTGCAAATCTTTTAAGCTTTGGGAGATAGAAGGACGGGAGTAGACATGGGGTCAGTTAGTGCCCACTTTCCCACACAGGCATCCCTTTCTGTACAAAGCATGCATCTGGTGAGGCTGAGTGACCTTTGGCTCCAGGAGCCTGCAGTGCAGGAATTCCCCTACTCCCCAGGAGGGGGGCTGTGATCTGGAATTGACCTCCAGTAAACCCCGATGACCTATATGTCTAGAGGGGCAGAAGAAAGCCTCCAGGAGGCTGCAGTCATCAGCAGCCCGCCAACCTGAGACTTTTGGAGGCTGTGACCTGTAACTCGTATATTGGTGATCTGCCGTATGGATAAGAACACAGGTTTGGTTCACATTCTACCTGAGTTTGAATCCTGCTGGTCAAATGACTTAAATTCTCTAAGGCTCTGTGTCTTCATGTGTAAGACGGAGATAGCACCTCCTTCCAGGATTGTGGGAGGAGGTAATGGGATGATCTATATGCAGGGCCTGGCTCCTAAGAAGCGCTCTGCATCTGGTACCGATCACTACTAGCATTCATCCAATCTGCCTGCACAGTACTTTGCATGGGGATCCTGGGGATCCAGAGTGGATCATGGCCAGAAGGACAGTGGGGGAGGGGTGGGCTCCCTCTGAACCGTTAAAGGGTCCATCCCTGCCTGCAGCTGTTGGCTACATGGAGCTAGCAGTCTTAATGGATCTGGATAGAACCTTCACTGAGAAAAGAGAACATCATAGCTGGAAGGGAGTTTGTCAGTATCCTCATTTTGCAATTGAGAAAATGAAGGCTCTGAGAGGTCCCTTAGTGGGGACACATAGCAGGTAAATGATGATTTCAGATCCAGGTTCCCACTCAGCCCAGGGCCCACAATGATGTGGCTCATTAAGACGTCTAGCAGCCCTTGAACCCGACTGAGGTCTGATGGCTCCAGTCTGGACAAGCCACGTCCCTAATCTGGACAAGCCAGATTGAGGCTGGCTGTGATTGAGCCATGTGAGGCTGGCTGCCTTCGTCCTGAAGGCCTCTGGAGAAGGGCTCTCTGGCGATTCTTCCCAGCATCATTCCAGAACTTGCCAAACTCTCTGAGTGAGGCACGTGGCCTTCCTTTGCTCTGACAGAACCTTTCATGCTACAGTAGACCCCACAGGAGTACCCGTCTACCCTGGGCCCTGTGTACACCTTCCTGGGATGTGCTCGCTTGCCCTTCCTCAGCCCCCCAGTTTGGGCTGTTCCGGCATGTCTGGCTCAGAGTATGAGGCGCCGCTGAGGCTTCGATGCAAGTTCTTTAAAGTTCACTTTTGAAACAAGGACAAAAAGTTGCCTGGAACTTGGGCTCCCAGCTTGCTGAGCTCTGCAGCTCTCTGGGGGACTGCCTGCTGCCATCAAAAAGAATAGAGCCGTCATTCTGCAGGAGGTTTTATATGATAATAGGCTTTTTGCCTCCCAGTAATTGGAAAGGTGCTAATCTAGTGACTCATGAGCTACATATAAGAAAAAAAAAAAGAAAGAAAGAAAACCCACCCTGGAAATGAAACTGTGTCTGTCTGTTGAGCACTTTATCTCATTTCAGAGGGGAGGGTGAATTGGGGCTTTGCAGTTTGGGGCAGAGCTCTGTCGTCCTGGCAACGCTGCCAGAGTGACCACATCCCCTGCCCCGCCTCTAAGTGGCCAGTGATACAGAAAGCAGGGAAGGATGGACATCAGCCATGTTTGGGGAAGCAAACCCAGTCCCAGGCCGTTGGAAAGAGGGGCTGACATGTGGATGGGTTTGCAAAGGAGATGGTTATCACCGAGTTAGTGTTAGAACCTCCCACGGTCGGGTGAGAGCCCAAGTGTGAGTGCACATGCATGCGTCTGTGCATTTGGGTCTGTGTCACATGTGGGTTGGTGACCACGTGAGCTTACAGTGCGCATGTGTGAGGTCGTGCCCCCACCTGAATGCCCGTTCTCTTTCTGTGGGCTTGGGCTGTACTTATTTTTCATTTTCTCCATCCGTGTTGTGACTTCTGACCTTAGGGACCGGAACTGAGTCCCCAGACCTCACCCTCTGTGGATATGGACCTGGGCAGACCACTGACTGGGTCTTGCTACCAGGGAGCAGGTGGAGATTTAATTGGTCCCCCTTTGGAAAAACACAGCCCTCTCTCTACCCCTACAGGAGTGGACAACTGGGCTTTGACTCTGCCTGGAGGGCGCCTGGGGCTGCTCAGTACCTGGACCCCTCGTCCCTGAGCTCAGGGGTGAAGCACGGCCATACCCATGCTTGCATCCCTGCTGTCTCTCTGCTGTGCTCCCTTTGCTCGGTGAAAACCCTTCCCCCTGTCCCAACTCCTGTCTTCTCATAGGATCCTGCTTCCCACAGAACCCCCAACCTTGGTGCAACCCCAGGACCCTGGATCCCCGACAAGCAGAGTTTTACTGACTCCCCAGCCTGGTCCTGCCGCAGCACCCAGGTTGAGTCACTGTCCCCCTGAGGCCCTCCCCTCTTCCCTCCTCCCCTACTCCTTTCATTAACTTCATTGAAGCTAATAATCCTGCGGCAATTTCATTGTCTCCTCTTAATTCCAATTTCCTTTTGTCTCCAGGGGCAAATCAGCAGAGTACCCTGTGAAGTGGCAGGCTGGCAGGCTCGCGCATTAATGCGGGGGGAGCACTGGTGAGGTGATTCAGACGCACCTGCAGCATCAGGGTGCCGCTTCAGCCACCCTCTCCTTTACCTTCGCTCTTCTTCCTTTCCCAAGTTCCAGCCACACCTGGGAGATGCCCCAGGGCTGGAAACCTGCCACCTGTCCCACCTCCACTCACTACAAATCAGTCACCGAGTCACATAATTCACCTCCTGAGTGTGCCTAACATCCTTCCACAGGCCTTCTCTCCCCTAGGTCACTACCTTGGGGCACACCACCATCGGCTTCCACCCACGTGGTGGTGGCAGCCTCCTAGCTGGCCTCTCTGCCTCCAGATTGCCCTTGTCAGATCCTTTCTCCATCCTACAGCCAGACGCAGCCCATGCCGCTCTTTCCAGGTACCCTTCCTGAGTGGGTACTGCACAGCCATCCCATGTCCCAGGCACATCCTCATTATCATGGGCTGCACTCCTGCTCCCACTCTGGTTTTTTGGGCATCTTTTCCTCCAGGAAGCCTTCCCTGGCCTGCAGGACTGGGCTGGGTGAGCCTTCTGATGATTCCCAAGCAGTGAGTGCATACATAGATACGTGCAGGCTGGTCCCTAACATCGCATTGACCATGCTGGATGATATCACCATGGCTGGTCTGGCTTTCCCACCAGCCTGTGTTCCTGGAGAATGAAGGCTTTGGGACATGGGGGTGGGGGAGGGAGGAGGGACTGGAAAGGGAGTGCCAACAATTCCTGCCCTCTAGCTGTGAGTTTTGAATTAGGAAATAAGCACAAGAGTCAGATGGGCTCTTTATTATTATTAGTCTTTTTATGATTGCTAATAAAGCTGGATTGCAGAGAGTGACTTGGCCTCAAGACAAAACAAGTTCCCTATGCCTTCCTTCCCAGGCTGAGTTTGCCCCCCACTCCCAGCAGCACGACAGGCCACCACTGATGCCAAGGGCAGGGGGGTGGCTGCAGAGATCTTACTCAGTGCAAGGAGGGGTGGTCACACATCCACTTGGCCCTTAGCCCAGTCTCAACACATAGTCACTGTTTCTTCCGAGAGCAAGTGGGACGGAAGCAGCTGTTTCTGCCCGGTATTAAAAGATAAACTGAGGCATATTAAACATTGTAAGAGTTTATATGAACCATAATTGATTGGAATTGGGTGGCACCCAGTGGGAAGTGGTTAGGAGGGCTCCTGAGCTGGGGCAAGACTTTTATAAAGAAGAGGCAAAAGCCGAGCAAGGACATTGTTTGACTGGCTGTAGCTTCAGTGGCTGCATTATTTGGGGAAGTCTAGGTGGCTGTTTGCGGCTGACTGTCCATAGGTTTCCATTCCTCACCCTTGAGGCGTACGTTTAGGTTTGCTTGTATAGGCCACTAAGGCATTAAAGCCATCGCTCGAATGGCTTTCTCGTTTGAGTAATTTAACACCAGTACCAGAAGTGTGGGTACATTTTTCTGGGGAGAGGTAAAGGATGTTTCTCCCCTATTGAACTGTCTGGTTTGCTATCCAATCCCAGCACCCAGTCCACACGACATATGATCAATGATAGTTTGTCAGGTGGAGGAAGGGTCTTCTGCTGATTGTTTTCACCAAAACTTAGAGCTTGAAAGCATCTTATTATGAGGAAACAGAGCCCCAAGGGCCAGGGTGGCTCACCGAAGAAGGTCAAGGTTCGGCCTTCTTGCTGTGTGGTCACGTCTCCTGACCCCCCAGCTTTCTCCAAGGGTGGAGGTCCCTAGGCGGGTTGGCCATGGAAGGCTGTACACAGAGGGAACTAGGACTGTAGCAGGTGACTTCTCGGGATGATGAGGCATGAACAGCCCGTTGCCAACTTGTGAGCCTCCCAAGTACAAAGAGGACAGCTCTGGAGATGACCTTTGCTGCTCTCCTCTCTTAAAACCCAGTTGTAGCCCACTTAGTGTGCCAACGTCCAAATAATGTTTTCCTGACAGTTTGAATCCTGCCTTCTTCCATCTGATCTCCTCTTCCTCTCTAAATTCTCTGATGGTCCATTTCTGTCTTCATGACCCTGCTCTGTTCTGATCTTCTCTCATGAGGGATTGCCATCCAAGACCCATTCTTCTCTGGGGACCAGGAAGCCAGAAGCTAACATACCCGCTTCTGAGATTCTGGAATTCAGAGAGAAAAAGGGCGCTCTTGCCTTCCAGATACCAAAGGCCAGGAGCCTTGATGACAGGCCCGCCCCATCCCCCCCTGACCTGGACTGCCGTGGCCCTAACCCACACACCCACCCAGACTGAATACCTTCTTGAATTCCCTTGGCTACACTATCATTGACCTCCAATCCTTTGCTGAGATTGTTGAAAAGAAGCACACTATAATTGCCACCCATCGGTGGTATTCTGCAGTTAATATGCTTTCAAATGCATTTTTCCCTAGTGATTTTTTTTGTAGGTTTTCTTTCTTTTCCTTTTTTTATTTAAAAAAATTTTTAATGTTTATTTGTTTTTGAGAGAGAAACAGAGCAAGAGCTGGGGAGGGGCAGAGAGAGAAAGAGAAAGAGAGAGAGAGAGAGAGAGAGAGAGAATCTGAAGTCAACTCCAGGCTCTGAGCTGTCAGCACAGAGCCCAATGTGAGGCTCGAACTCATGAACCGTGAGATCATGACCTGATCTGAAGCCAGACACTTAACTGACTGAGCCACCCAGGTGCCCCTATTTCTTTTCCTTTTTAAAAAAAGTTTATTTATTTTGAGAGAGAGAAAGAGAGAGAAAGAGAGAGAGGGAGTGAGCGAGCATAAGCCGGGGAGGGGCAGAGAGAGAGGAAGATACAGAATTCCAAACAGGCTCCATGCTGTCAACACAGAGCCTGACATGGGGCTTGATCCCACAAACCATGAGATCATGATCTGAACCGAAACAAAGAGAGGGATGCTTACCCGACTGAGCCACCCAGGCACCCCTTTCCCCAGTGATTTTAACAACTTCTAAGTAAGAAAAGGAAGTTCTATTTTTCCCTTTTACAGACGAATAAACTGAGGCTCCTTGAGTTTCTTGACTGAGAAGCTACTCAGACACTTAAATCCAGATCTGAATGCCTCAAGGAAAGTTTCAGTCTAATTCAACCATTTTAAACTCTACAGTTTATATTTTAGTCCCTTGCCTTATTTTTTTTCGAGTATCAGCTAATTTATATAGCTGTTCTAGAAGGGCCCCTTTGAGAAGATCCCAGGTTTGGTAGTTAAAAGAAATGACCACACAAAAACTCGCACGTGGATGTTTATAGCATCTTTATTCATAATTGCTCAAACTTGGAAGCAACCAAGATACCCTTCAGTAGGTGAATGGATAACTAAACTGTAGTCCGTCCAGACAATGAAATATTTATTTTTCAGTGCTAAATAGAAATGAGCTACCAAGCCATGAAAAGATAGGAAGGAACCCTAATTGCATATTACTATGTGCAAGAAGCCAATCTGAAAAGGCCACATACCGTGTGATTCCAATTATACGACATTCTGGAAAAAGCATAGCTGTGGAGATAGTAGAAAGATCAGTGGTTGCCAGGGGAGAGGGGCAGGGGTGGGATGAATAGATGGAGCACGGGGAAAAACACTCTGTATGATACTGTCATGGTGGGCGCATGTCATTGTACATCTGCACAGACTCAGGGTATATACAGCACCCAGTGGGCCCTTGTAAACTACGGACTTTGGTGATTATGGTGTGTCTGTACAGGTTCATCCTTGGTCACGGGTGCGCCATCCTGGTGGGGGATGTTTTTAATGGGGAGACTATGCATGTGAGGGGCAGAGTATATATGGGAAATCTCTGTTCCTTCCAACGGTGGTGTCTCTGTCCCCTCCCCTTGAATCTGTGTGGGGTTGTGACTGCTTGGGCCCATTGAATACAGAGGGAGAGATCCTCTGAGGCTTCTGAGACTAGGTCACAAGAGGGCACACAGCTTCTGCCTGGTTCTCTTGGAACATTCAGTCTCTGGATACTCCCATAGGGACATCCCTCTTGGATCCCAGCTAGCACGCTATGGGAAGCCTGTGTCAGATGAAGGAGCCCCACATGGGCACCTGGTTGGTAGTCCTAGCTCAGCCCAGGTACCAGACACGAAAGTGAAGAAGCCTCCGGTGATTTCCCCTCCAGCTGTTCCTGTCAACCATACCTGGCTGAGTTTCTCAGACACGGCCCCCTGTCCAGATTCTTCACCCATGGAATCTGTGAGGGGAATGAAATAGTGTTTGCTTTACGCCACTTAGTTTGGACTGGTTTGTTATGTGGCAACAGATAATTGGAACATCGTGCCAGACCCAAATGCTACAGGAACTCACTTTCTCAGACCCCCAATGTTAGGTTTCTTGTCACTCACAGGCAGGCGCGATGTGGGCTGCTGGGGAATGGGCACAGATTTGTGCATGGGATCGATTGCCAGGCCTGGATGTGATGGCTGGGCCACTTTACCTTTCCTACCTACCAGTCGTTTCGCTCAAAGGGGAAGCGAATGGTGACGTTAATCACCTGTTACCCTCCTTCCATCTGCAGGGGGCTGCTCACAGGCTTCAGAGCTCAGCCCTGGAGCCGCAGGGGGAGGGCCCTGGCCCCAGGGGTCTAATCAATATCTGCCTCTGAGCCGGCTCTTAGGGGCTGTTAGTGCGTCATTTACAAAATGACTATTGACCACAGGAGCAGATAATTCCAAGTGACAAATGCCCACTTTGACACACAGCTTTCTCTAGGGCTCCGGCACGGCCTGACTGAGCCTCCCATGTGGTATGTTTGGTGTGGGGTGCGGCCCATAAAACCATAGTCTGAGACTGGTCGAGGGCAGAGGGTGGGATGTTCAGAGGGGTGTGTGTGTGTGTGAGTGAGTGAGTAAAAGAGAGAGAGAGAGAGAGACAGAGGATGGGTTTGTAAAGGGCTCTGACCTATCTGGCCATCCCACCTCTGAGTCCTACATGGGTGTCAGACAAGCTTGTGAAAAATGGACAAGGTCAGGGCTGGTTTGGGCTGCTGTTTCTTTGTTAAAAATTTGTTGTGTCGTTTTTTTCCACGGGGCCTAGGGATGATGGAGATACTGCCTTCCAGTCTTTAACCATCTCCTCCAGGAGCTGAGTAAGATGAAAATGAATGGTCATTGCTGACCATGATCGCCAGGGATTGAGAAGGAGGAAAAATACTGACCTAACTGGGACAAGAGGAGACTCTCTCTGGGTGACCAATTAGGTCACCATTTAGGTTGTAGCTGCACAACACATTTTAAAATAATTTTTCCCATACAAATGGTAGCATAGGACACTGTTTTTCTGTCCCATGTACCACCCCCCACCCCCACCATTTTACAGTGTATGTTATAGACTGCTCTCTCTCAGCACTTCATAAGAGAGGTCCCATATTTTCTAACAATTGTGTATAAAATTTCATTTTATGGATGTGCTATATAGTTTATCCAATCAGCTTCCTGTTGACGGATGTTCAGACAAGTGTTTCTCAAACTTTAAATCGTCTGGTGATCTTGTTGAAATGCAGATTCTGACTCAGTAGTTCTGGGTTGAGACCTGACATTCTGCATTAAAAATAGATATATTTATTTATTTTTGAGGGAGAGAGAGAGACGACAAGCTGGGAAGTGGCAGAGAGAGAGAGGGAGACACAGAATCCAAAGCAGGCTCCAGGCTCTGAGCTGTCAGCACAGAGCCTGACGCAGGGCTCGAACTCACAAACCGTGAGATTATGACCTGAGCTGAAGTCGGACGTTTAACCGACTGAGCCACCCAGGCGCCCCAAGATTCTGCATTTTTGACAAGCTCCCAGGTAATACTGATACTTCTGGTCCATTGACCACCATTTGAGCAGACAGGATTCAGATTATTTTCAGTATTTTGTCATTATAAACAGGCTCCCCTAGATTAAAAAAAATTTTTTTAACGTTTATTCATTTTTAAGAGACAGAGTGCAAGTGGGGGTGGGGCAGAGAGAGAGGGAGACACAGATTCTGAAACAGGCTCCGGGCTCTGAGCTGTCAGCACAGAGTCTGACACGGGGCTCAGACCCACAAACCGTGAGATCATAACCTGAGCTGAAGTTGGACGCTTAACCGACTGAGCCACCCAGATGCCCCTGCCATAGATGTTTTTAAAGGTGCCTCTCATAATGTGCAATTCTATCTGTAGGGTAAATTTATAGAAATAGCATTCCTGGACCAAAGATAGTCGGTGCCCTGGTAACCCGATACATTTTGCAGATCTTCACAGACGTCCACTCTATCAGTGCTGTGTCACACCCTTGCCTATTAATAGGGGGTATTATTAAACAGACGTGTTTCCATTTCTCCTTCATATTTTTCGTTTTTATTTTATGAATTTAGACATCCTATTGTCGGGGTGCAGATATTCAGGGCTGTTAGGCCTCCGTGGTGAATTGCACTCATTTTGTAAGAGACCTTGTTTTGTTTTTTTTTTTAAATTTTTTCAACGTTTTTTATTTATTTTGGGGACAGAGAGAGACAGAGCATGAACGGGGGAGGGGCAGAGAGAGAGGGAGACACAGAATCGGAAACAGGCTCCAGGCTCCGAGCCATCAGCCCAAAGCCTGACACGGGGCTCGAACTCACGGACCGTGAGATCGTGACCTGGCTGAAGTCGGACGCTTAACCGACTGCGCCACCCAGGCGCCCCTAAGAGACCTTGTTTTGTTTTAGCACTTCCCCCCCTGCGTTTCACTTCAAATATACGTTTGCCTCATAAGCCTTTGCCCATGCTTTTCTTCATATTCTTGTACATTTTCATTTAGGATTTTTCAAACTTAAACTTAATTTATCAGTTAGTTCACTTGCATATGCATGTTTACTCATATATTATATTTAAAAAATTGTAAGTTTATTTAGTTTTGAGAGAGACAGAGATAGAGCACAAGTAGGGGAGGAACAGAGAGAGAGGGAGACACGGAATCCAAAGTAGGCTCCAGGCTTTGAGCTGTCAGCACAGAGCCCGTTTTGGGGCTCGAACTCACAAAGTGTGGGGATCATGACCTGGGCTGAAGTCAGCCGCCCAACTGACTGAGCCACCCAGGTGCCCCTAAACTCATATATTAAATTAAATCTTAATTTAGAAATGCAGTTTCCAGGGTGTCTGGGTGACTTTGTCAGTTGAGCATCTGACTCTTGATTTTAGCTCAGGTCATGATCCCAGGTTGTGGGATCAAGCCCCATATTGGGCTTGGTGCTGAGTGTGGAGCCTGCTTAAGATCCTGTCTCTCTCTCTCTCTCTCTCTCTCTCTCTCTGCCCCTCTCCCTCACTAGCACTCTCTCTCTCTCTCTGAAAAAAAAAAAAATTCAGTTTCCTCCACCTTCATTATTTTATGAAATCATTTCGTTCAAACCCTTTGCATGCGTTTTCAGGATTACGTTTTTCTTCTCCATCATTAGAGATAATGTTCTGATTCATTTATCCCAATTTTTCCAGAGCACATCATCTTTATCTCCTTCTAAAAGCTGAGATGCCACAATTTTTGTATCCATGTGTACTAATACCACTGCCAAAGCTATCCCAAGCTACAAATACTTTAACATTCTTGAACATTCCGTTGTTTGGTCCATTTGTAGGTGTCTATTTAGGAGATGCTCAATGAAGCTACTTATTATATTGCTTTTTCCCTTTCATTTAATTTGTGTTTTTTATAAGGAACACATGGGAATACATAGGAATCTAAAGACATAAATGGCAAACATTCATGGGTCTTATATTTGAAAATATGTATTTATAAAACTCCCCAGTACTTTTCATCCACAGCTTCTGTACTCAGGCAAGGCAATCACTTTGAATCCTTTTAGTTTTTCCGGCATTTTCTCTATATTTCTGAATAACACGGTTATGTTGCCCCTCCCCCTTTTAACTTCTTTAAATTTTAGCTACAATCTATTGACTTCCCACAATGAAAAATGTGGATTAGTTTCTTTCATTCTGTTCTTCCCCACTTCCCCTCTTAATTCTCCTAATACAGCTATATTACAACTTTGGGGACTAAATCAATCAGTAAATGTGTATGTTATTGTGATTGTATGAATATTAGCTAGAGTTGAGCCATGCATTGAATCATAGCTACATATCCTTTCTTGTACAACCTTGTGTTTTTCCCCCCACAGTTACTATTGACTTTCTTTTTGCGTAGTTTTCTCCATATTTGTCATTCGTTTACTCCAAACTCTGTGACAGGAGTATAATTCTTGTCTCAGTGTGTTCAAAACTCCAGTAGTATCTTCCTGGAGGCCCTGGCCTCTTGTTCCAATCAAGAATAATCACCCTCTTAGCCTGCTGCCCAGACTGTCATTTTGAGGGCTCTGTCCACCACCCTCTGGGGATCCCCTTCGTTCTCTTCTCTGTTGGATCACCTGTCTTCTGGCTTTGTCTTTGGTTATTCTTATTTTGGTAGAGCCATTTTTCAGTGGTGCTCTGAGAAGATTTTTATCTCTGAAAGTGTTCTTATTCTGTCTCCATAGTTGATTAATAGTTTGGCTAGATAGAGAATCCTACCTTCGATACAGTTTTCCCTTAGAATTTGAAGGGCCATTATATTCTAGCTTCCAGTATTATTGAGAAGTTTTTCTGATTCTGGATCCTTTGGGTGTGACCCCAACTTCCCCACCTCCCTTCCTGTCAACACGTCACCTCTCTGGATGCCTCTAGATCACCTCTTCACACCTGGGAGTCTGAGGTTTTATGATAACATGCTTGGATATCCATTTTCTTGCATTGTGCTGGGTTCTTTATTTTTATTGTTTTATTTTTATTTTTTATTTTAGTTCCAGTATAGTTACCAGACAGAATTATATTCATTTCAGGTGTACAATATAGTAATTCAACACTTCTATACATCACCCAGTGCTCATCATGACAATTTGTGCTGCGTTCTTGATGATTGGACATTCCTATGTGGAAACACCTCCTTCAGGTCTAAGAGATTAATTTGCACAATATTGTATTTTTGAACAGCTTCCTTCCTTTTGTTCTCTCTTCTCTCTTTCCAAAACTCATATTATCAGATACTTGACCTCCAGGACAAATCCTCTAACTTTTCTCTCTTTCCTATTCTCAATCTCTTTATCTCATTATTCTATCTAAAAAAAAGTTTTTACCTTTATCTTCTAATCCTTCTATCAATTTTTAAACTCAGGCTATTATATATATTCTTGTTTCCTGAGTCTCCTCGTCACAACACTTTTTATTTAAGTTTATTTATTTTGAGAGAGAGCATGCGAGCATGGGAGGGGCAGAGAGAGAGAGAGAGAGAGAGAGAGAATGAATCCCAAGCAGACTCTGTGCTGTCAGCACAGAGACCAACACAGGGCTCAAGCTCATGAACCATAAGATCATGACCTGAGCCAAGATCAAGCACTGGACACTTAACTAACTGAGCCACCCAGGTGCGTCTCCACCCCTCCCCCCCAACACTTAAATAAAAATTTTTTCTGCATCCTGTTCTAATTTCCATGGATGCCACAGCTTCCTTTTATATTTCTGAGGGTATTAACTACAATATTGAGGGAGTTTTCTCTGCTCCCTACCTCGA
This sequence comes from Panthera uncia, assembly GCF_023721935.1. Taxonomy (NCBI): domain Eukaryota; kingdom Metazoa; phylum Chordata; class Mammalia; order Carnivora; family Felidae; genus Panthera; species Panthera uncia. The sequence continues at coordinate 99,960,260 of NC_064808.1, forward strand.
TTCACTTTCTTTTAAGCTGTTTTTCTATTGGTTTGGTGTTTGTGTTTTATATTAGAGACTTTCTTAAATCTGTTGGTCTTTGTCTAGTTGCTAAGAGTGAGGCATTACTATGCAGACTGGAAGTTCAGGCACGTGGGGCAGATACTCCAGTGGTGGGTTTTACCACGAGATCACTGGGCAGGGGGCACGTGGCTTCCTGAGGACACTCCATCCCTTTGCCATGACACTATCTTTTCTCTTGACCAGTTAGTTTCTGCAGAGGGGAATGTGTCCATCTCCTGCCCTCTGCCCTGGGTGGTGGGGTGGGGGTGGGGAAATATATATAGATGCCCACTTCTGGGAACTCGGTGGGGAAGGAGGGCCAGGGAAGGAGGGGGGAGCTTCATCACTTAACATGAAGACCTCGTTTACCCTCAAGGTCTCTCTGGGTCTCCCTCTCCTAAACCTCCTTTCTGCCTGGCGATGGCAGGGCTGGGGGCCTGACTGCTGGTTCCATGGACTTTGAGCCAATGCTATGGTTTTCAGTCCCAGCCACATCCTGCCTCGGAGCTCCTGGGTGCCTCCCCTTCCTGAGCCTTTCTGGGATCCTGTGCACGAAAGTGGCTTTGCATCCACCTCCCTGTCTGTGGCCCTCTGTGCTGGAAGTTAGACCCTGCTCTTTTTCATCAGCTAAGTTTCTCTGTGCTGCTTCCAACTCCCCTCCATCCAAAGTCCAACTTCTGTTTACATCTCTTACCTGCTTTCATCTTTCTGTTCTCTTCCTTATGGTTTTATGCCTGTTTTCATCTGTTTACTGTCACCTTTTTAGTCACATCAGGGAAGAAACAGAAAAATGTTCAGGGCCCCACATTTCACTTTCATTTCCATCCTCTCTGAACTGTTCTGTTTGAGGTGTTTCAGAGTGATCTTTTCAAACAGTGAGCCTGGCCTTCTCTGTCTTTGGCTTAGAATCAGGGTTCCTGATGTTTTCTGAGGGTATGAGCCCCAAATCTTCAGCCTGGCTTACAGGCCTGTGTGACCTGCCTTCTGCCTCTCCTCCCCTCTTCACTTACTCTCTTCCAGCTGTGCTGGACTTTTGGAACATGCCGTTCCTTCTGCCAGAGCTCTCTTCCCTCGCCTGTCCTTCACCTGGTTGATTTCTATCACCCTTCAGTGTTCACCTCTAATCTTCCTTCTTCAAGGGAACCTCGTCTACCTCCAGACCAGGTCAGGTCCCTGGTTGCATGCTCCCATAACCCCCTGTGTGTACATTGAAATACCTAAGGAGTCACCCAATGTCTGTGTCCTTCACGAGGTACAAGCATTTGGCTTTAGTAGTGAGTTCAGCTTAGGGGTAGGGGGTTGAGCTGGGTTCTGTGAGGCCAGAGACCACATCTGTCTTCATCAGTTTTGTGTCCCCGTGCCCAGTATGGTGATTGGATGGAAAGACTGCTCAAAGCATAGATTTTGGATGGATGGATGAATGGATGGATGGATGGATAGATGGGTTTGCACCTGGCTCAATATCTACTTGTTACAACTGAAGGCACTGAGGCTCTATTGACACAAGGGGACATGCTTCCAAACCCACATACACACATTTTTCACATGTAATGCTAATAACAGTCCTCTGAGAGGGTTTCTGCCAGTCTCATTTTACAGAGGAAGAAATTGAGGTTCAGAGAGTCAAAGTCACTTGGTTAACATCATACAGCTAAGCGACAGAGCCAGAATTTGCACTCAGGTCTGCCTGCTTTCAAAGCCCATCAGTTTCTCCCCTTTATGATGCCCTGAACAATGCCATTCAGATCACATTTGGGTGGGAGCTCCCAAGAATCAGGGAAGTGACTTGATGCATCAGCTTTTGCTCTTATAACAACCTTTAAACCTCAAGGCTTACAACCATGAACACTTTGTTCACACTTATGGGTCCACAGTTCAGCTGTGGCTCTGCTGGCCCTGGCTGGGCTTGGCTCTGGGCTGAAGGCCACATTCAAGTCTGTTCCATGTAGTATTTCCTCATTCCAGGACTAGGCTCAAGGAGTCTCCAAACTGTGGGGAATTTTGTTCTCATGGCTGAGAATAGAAGCTCAAAAAGGCTGCCATAAATGCACAGTCCTCCTAGAAGCTTTGGACCTAGATGCCACATCCATTCAGATTCCATTGACCACAGCAAGTCGCGTGGCCAAGCCCAACAGCCAAGGTGTGGGTGGTGTCAGGACATCTGGAAGGAGCATTTGCTGGACAATAATACAGTCTAGCACAGTGGGACACGTAATAACCTCCATGGACAGTGACAACATTGGAACCCATTTTCTAGGGCCTGGCCAGCCTGTGACTTCTGAGAAGATCCGTCGTTGTAGTGCACATATTAAACACCTACTCTGTCTACATGCATGCTTGTTGTTCCAGATACCCAGATCTCACTGGTGAGAAGGTATTGAATGCTAGAGGGGGCATCTGATTGGTTTGGTGCCCATGCAGGTGTTAAGTATTTTCAGCACCAACCCTGAATACATGTAAATGCAAGTTACATATTTAACCCTTTTTCCAACATGACACCTCATCCCTTCTCCAGGACTTAGGTCAGTAACCAGGGTCTGCTATATCCACTGATAACTAAGGAGAATGTGTTGAAATAAAAGTGTAGAGCTCAGTTAGACACACAGAACTTTCAGTCTGCCCAGGTCACAGATTTAAAAAGGGAAGTTCCTTTATTTATTAATTTAACACACGTTGGTAAGATGCCTTTAAGTGCTGGGCACTCTGTAGGTACCTGGCAGGGAGGGGGCAGGGGACATGACATTCCAGAGCCCATGGCAGCGTTTGAGAGAAGCCTGCTTCCCGTCTGAGGCAATGTCACAGCTGGATCAGCCCTCAGGAGCCTCACAGACCCACACTTTGAGAGGGAGCAAGTGTCATTTCACCCATTTGGTGGAATGTCAGAGCTGGGACCGGGTTCCTGGTGAGGTGTTTCTTTCCTGTCTTCAGAGAATACAGAAAACCCATTTAGAGAGGACCCCTGGGCTGTGAGGACAGAGGGTCGGTGGCTGCTCTGGAGGGTGGTGTGATGGATCCCTGGTCAAGCGTGTGTGAGCTGGGCCCCCCAGGGGCTCAGAGGTGGCCCAGGATCCAAGCCCCTGTGCAGAGGCTGGCCCCCTTCCAGCCCCACGGATCGCTCGAGCCTGGGAGCCAGGGGCGGGGTGGTGAGGCCGGCCCCTTTGTGGCTGAGTTAATCACACCAAAGTGTGTGTGGGAGCCCGGGTTCCTTCTCTGCTTAATCCAAACCATATTAAAAACAAGCCTCTCTAGGGGCCTCTGTTCATAATAAGTGGTTTATGCTGCTGCTTCCAGTGGGGGGATTTGTTCGCCTTTCATTCATTCCTCCTCATCCTTCTCCCTCATTCCCTCCCCCTGCGCCTGTGGACGGCAGGAGGAAGAAATGGAAAAATGGTTACCGTGCATGCAAATGGATGATTAAAACAAGGATTTCGTTTCTAAGAGGTCATTGCTTGAGTTTCTCTCTCTGACCCTCAACCTGGCCTCTAAGCCCCCCTGGCCTGCCAGGCTTCCCGTGGGTGGGAGCGGGGGCAGGAGGGCTTGCAGGCCTGGGCAGCCGTTAGGGGTGTGAAGCTGAGACTGCCTGGGTGGGAGAGTCCAGTGTGCTGGGGCCCCGGGGCCCGGATGGCCAATCCTCCCACCGCATGGCATAGCTCTGGAGGCTTGGTCCAAAGAGCCCTGGGGAAGGACTCCCATCACTGCCGGTTTCTGCTGTTTGAGCTCAGGCAAGTCACATCACCACCGGGCCCCGTTTTCTTAGCTTCACAGCAGGCATGTGGATCTGTCCTCACAGGGCAGTAATGACAATTAGCAGTGGTAAGGGCTCGGAAAAAGCAGGGAACCTGTGTTGGGGATGGGGGTTATTATTATTATTGCAAGCCCTGCTCCACTAGAGATGGGGGCGGGACAGAGGACAGGGAGGGGGCCCCCTCCTCATCCCCACATGGTGGTGGGGGTAATGTGGAGACCAGGGGATGGACTGGAAGAGAGCAGGACCCCAGCGCCCTGTGTCCCACAGGAGGGGATGTTCTGCCACTCACTGTATCTGGGAGCCAAGGGGCTCCACACGGGGCTGGAGCCCTGAGTCCCAGGTCTGCCGGCCTCTCTAGCCAGAGCACATTAGCAAAACCTCCATGTGGCCTTGGCTGCCCCTGCAGGGCCTTTGATTAGGGTCCAGAATGCAAAAGGGTAACACTAAGAGCTGGGTGTTGGCTCTTGGCCCAGTGAGGCTAGCCGCCCCCCACACACGTGCCACAGTCAGATAGGTCCCCACCTGTGCCTCAGCCTTTCTGGGCCCCCGGGCCCTCCGCTCCAAATCCCCTTCTTCACATGGAATGTAAGACATGTCCCCTCCCACCTCCACCCCTACAAATGGGTCCTTCCACTCTGGCCCCTTCTTGGGTCTGCTCTGGACATGAGGAAGAAGACTCAGATGCTGCGTGGGCTTTCCTCAGCTTCTTGGGTCCCTGCCCTGCTCTGCACGGCTGGTTTTGAATTCCAGGGGAGGAGGTGGACTCACCAGGTTGGCCAGCCCAGCCCAGCCCAGCCCAGCCCGGTCCGGCCCTCACCGTGCCCCCAGGTCCCCTTGTAAAGCTTTTCAACCAGGCTGAGTGCTTGGGAAGGAGAAGCGCAAGGACTCTGGAATAGAAACACAGATTCAAGTGGGTTAAACTCCAGCCCTGACATTTAATTAGCATCTTCTTCAGCTCCCACACTTGAAGAGTACCTGTTATTTCTTTTCTTTTACTCACAATACACCGTGAGCCAGGAGCGTTTTCCTGAGCTGCCGAACCTCTCCGTAGAAGTCAATCACTTTGGAGCATGAGAAACACTTCTGCAAGCTTGCCTGCTGCGGATGCGGGGCTCGGGAAGCGGGGGGCTGCCTGGGGGGCAGCGAGGCATCTGCGGGGAAGGCAGGTATCCCCCACACGCTCCCAGCTTTTAGTCTGCCTGCCCTCCCCACCACCTCCCCCCAGACACGGCACTTCTCAGAGTGGTATGGGTGTCCAGTGAACCCCAAACCACTTGCCTCTGAAAGCAGCAAGGGGGGGAACCCCAACAGAACTTTGGTGTCACAGCCCCAGGGGAGCCCACTGCCTGCCTGGCTTTGCTGGGGGTGGCTGGGCACAGGTCATGGCTGGAGGGATGGCCCCACTTACACAGCCTCACCCATAAGTAGCAAACAAAGTAAAAGGAAGGTGTGAAGTGGGGGCCTGAACTGGTCTTGGAGGTTTGCGGAACCACTTAGAGGCAGAGATCCTGATGGGTGGGACAAGGAATGGTGAGTCATGCATGGAAGGTTCCAAGCAGAGAAAAATGTCTGTGCTGATTGATACTCTAAGGCAGGAGGGAGCTGGGAACCTCGCAGGAATGGAACAGGTGTCTGCCACAGCCATTCCTTTTTCTGTGTGTTGCTGCCACCTCAGGTCTGGCCACTTCATAAGCCTCTTATCGAGCCTCTGGGCTCCTTCCCTTCCAACCCAACCTAGTGGTTGCCACCAGGTTGATCTCTAGAAAATATAGCTTTGATCGTCACACCCGCTTATCCAGAAGCAGCTAGGGTCTCCCATGGCTTACTGAGATAAGGCCTTGAGCACTGTGGCCCCCACTGTTCCCTAATTTTCCTCTCGTGGCCTTAATTTAGCTGCATGGGGCCACTTACCCTCCTGTATGTATGCCCGTGCATGCCCTTGCCTGAAATTGTCTCCTTGCATTTCCATCAAGGCCTGTAAACATCCTACCTAAGCTTCGGGATCCTCCCCAGATGCTTCTGCTCTATGAAACCCCCAACTCTATCAGCGTGTGGACCCACCTGAGGCACTGGCCAATGTGTAGCTGTAACCAATGTACTGAAGCCAAAAATCACTTGGGCTGGAGGCCAGGGGAATCTAGATGAAGTTCAAGGTCAGGCCCCTTCCAGGGAGGTCTAAGGAGACTAGTGTATTAACTTTGCCCTTGCCTCTCACTGTGCCAGTCCTGGAGATCTTCCCTCTACCCCATCCTGACCCGCGTCCCTTGCCCCTGAGTGAGGTCTAAGGATTTCTCTCGCTTTGCTGAGCTGAGCATCTGCGGTGTCTTAGTGCCCAGCCTGCTGCCACGTTTACCTCTTTATCCCTGAACTGCCTGAAAGGTGGGGCCACATGTGCAATGTGAAATTAGGGGATGACCATGGACTTGGGTTCAGAGAGACCTGAGTTCGAATCCAGCTCTGCAATCCATTACTGTCTTATTGTTAGGCATATTATTTAACCTTCCTGACCTTCTATTTCCAGAGAGACAATAAGACCTCCCTTTTAGGGATGTTGTAAAGGCTGAGTGAGATAAATGAGATCATGTAATGGGCTAGAAACATAGTAATTACTTTAGAAGCTGCCAAGATAGTGGTGACTTTCCTATCTGGAATAAACCTTAATTTGATTCTTTTAATCACACTGGGGTAGAGGCTTGGGATCCTGAGACAGAAGCCCTGGCATTTAAAATCTTCTCCCCTACTTCTTCTTCTTTTTTTTTTTTAATGTTTATTTATTTTTGAGACAGAGAGAGACAGAGCATGAACGGGGGAGGGTCAGAGAAAGAGGGAGACACAGAATCCGAAGCAGGCTCCAGGCTCTGAGCTGTCAGCACAGAGCCCAACGCGGGGCTCGAACTCACGGACCATGAGATCATGACCTGAGCCGAAGTCGGACGCTTAACCGACTGAGCCACCCAGGCGCCCCTTCTCCCCTACTTCTGGATCCCTCATCCAACACAGCTGAACCATGTTTAGGCATTACACTGTTACTCTCCTGGTGAAGGTGGGGTTCTACCATGTTTGACCCACCCCTGGACCATGATGAAGCTCACCTATTGAAGGGATAGACCCAAAGGGCCACGTCCACCCACAGTCAGCCTCCTCAGACCCACCTTGGAGAGGAGAGACCCTCGGTCCCTTTAATTATGCACCTGGGGCAGAGCTGTGGGCACTGGGTCACATCCCTCACCAAGGTGTGTGAAATTTCTGAGGAAGGTCTCATTCTGTTCAGGAATTATGCTTGCTATTTGATGTTCTGGAGTTAAACAGGCCTATATGCAAATTCTGACCCTATGACTTATTAAATGTGAAACCCTCGGCCAGCTACTTAATTTCTGAGTCTCAGTGTTCTCTTCAAGAAAACAGGGACGGTTATTAAATACAAAAATGTACCCGAAACACTTAGGACGTTCCTCGCCCACTGAAATACCTGTTGACTCACCCAGCATATATGTTGTGGGGCCCCCTGCGTCGGAAGGATGCTTCTCTGTGCACAGAAATGTGGACCACAATTTCTGCCCCGTGGAGCTTATGTTCCAGTGTGAGTGGGAGACAGACTCCAGCAACAGTGGAGGAGGGTGTGCCGGCAGGGGTGAGGGCTGCTATTGAAATGGAGCAAAAAGAAGGTGACATTTAAGCAAGGGGAGTGGAGAGTGAGTGGAGAGCCTGGGCCCGGTTCATGCAGGGCAGAGCCTTCCCGGCAGAGGGACCAGCACCAGTGCAAAGTCTCTGAGGCAGGAGCATGAATCCGAGGGGCGACAAGGAACCTGTAGGGCGGGAACTGAGTGGGAAAATGGCAGAAAAGCAGGAGGTTGGGACAACAGGAAATAGAAGGTGGGTACAGACTGGGTGGGGCCCTGGAGGCCATTGTGAAGAATCAGCCCCTTCTAAAATAGGGGCCATTTGGAAGGCTTTGAGCAGAAGGGTGAAAGAGTCTGACTGACATTTAAGAGGACTGCTCCAGGTGCTCTGCTGAGAATATTCTCTACAGGAGTATGGGGGGAAACAGTGACACCCATTGGAAGCATCTGCAATAATCCAAGTGAGAGGTGATGGGGGTGTGGGCCAGGTATCAGCAATGGAATTGGTGATGAGTGGTTGCATTCTGGATACATTGTGCAGCCAGAATTTAAAGGATTTCCTGACAGGTTGGGGAGTGGAAGAAGGAGGGTCAGGGTGGTACCAAAGTTTTTGGCCTGAGTAATTGGAAGACTAAGATATGGAAGACTGTGGGCCCAGAGTAGGTTTGTGGGGTGAGAGCAGAATTCCTGTTTTGGATGTGTTACCCTTGAAGGTCTGCTAGACGCTCAGGTGGAGGTGTTGGAAGGCGGCTGGCTATGAGTCCGGAGCTCGGAAGAGTGGGTTGCACTGGAGACACAAATTTGGGAGTCATAGCACTGAGAGGGGGTTTAAAGTTGGGAGGACAGGAGAGATGGCCAGGGGATTTAGTGTGGATTGAGTTGAGATGGGAGTTCAAGCCAGAGCCCTGGATCCTCCAGCCGTAACTCAAGTAAATGTTAAATAACGTAACAGATACTGATGTTTTAGTCTCTCAATGTCAAACTCCCTCTTTATTCTTCTGAGTGAATAGTAAGATCCTCTTTCTTTTCAAATCATCTGTCAATTTATCATCTATCTATCTAATCTATTATTGATTTATTAACTACCTACCTCTTATCTACCTATTACCTATCTATTGTCTATCATCTTATTTCTCTCTCTCTATCATCTATCTACCAACCATCTATCCACCTCTGAATCTTCTTTCAGTCATATACTTTGTATGCTAAGACTCTGTCTCATCTCAAAAATGCTGATTTGAGTCTCTTTTCAAATACGTATGTTGCCTTGTTAGCCATCACACCAGATGTATCAAATGTATATTAGCACTCACTTGGAGTTTGTTTACTTGGAGTGCCAAATACAGCTCCCCTGTTATTCCCAATTCCTGGAAAAGTGCACCTGTAGAGAATCTTAGGTGGTCTTTGTGGATGAAAGGGGACTCATGCAATTGAGGGCTTAAGAACTGAGGCCTCTTCCCTGGCATCAAGCTGGTGGTCAGCCTCACTCATTTCTTTACACACGCAGATTTCGAGCAAATGTAAAAACACAAATACAAACAAACAAAAAACCATCAATGACAAAAGACACTCTGAGTTCTGAGTCAGATCAGCCAGGACTCTGGGGAACTCCCCCCTCCCAGGTCCCAGAGCTCACCCACCGCTGTGCCCTCTTCCCACCACTCCCTAGGGACAGCCAGCAGAGAAGTCACTTGATTCCTCTGTATGCAAAAAAAAACCTTGTATTTGGGTAAAAATGTGTTTTAGGAAGCTAGTTCTGTGAAAGAGACATGTTCCTCTGAAGCGGCTATAGTCGTTATCAGAGACTGGGCTGTCAAGAGGTGCTGGGGCTTCTAGAGTTTAATGAGTAAATTTAAATGTTAGATGCAAATTAGACGTACTATCAACTCTAGCTGCAAAGAGCAAAGAGCAAAAAAGGTAGTTAAATAGCCATGAGGCCTTCTTCAGAATAGACAAGCCGATTGCTGGTATGCAGACGCAACGTGATGGCTTTTCCATGGCTTCTGCCAAGCCACAGCGAAAACACAGTGGTGTGACGAGAAAGGGGCTCTTCACGAAGAATGTGTCTCTCCGAAAGCTCACCTGCTCTTTGCAGCCCTCCCCTGTCCTTAGGTTGGGCCAGACAGTGCATGGTTTAGGGGGCGTCCAGTGTGCAGTCCTGCAGGGCAGGTCAGGAGGGGCCGCCGCCACTCAGCTCCCACCTGCCTGCAATAATGCCACCGTCAGACGGCACTCAGCCTACTCTGGAGGTGCCAAATTCTGTTAGCAGGAGAGAGTCCTATTTCCATACCTACCTCTCTAATCACCACCACCAGCAAGTGGATTAATTAAAATGCACATGCAAATACATCAGTTACAAACACAGCAACCCTCTTCACATGCAAATGCAATCAATAGGTACCAAGATGATTTGCATGATGGCAAAAGAAGAAGGAATTTTTTATAATGTGGCTTTTGGGATGAAAATTTAAAAACTTCACGTGCGTCATACGTAATCTGAGCTTGTCTGGCACAGAGTGTTCTCTCTCCTGCTCCTCTGCGACCCAGGGCGTTCCCTCCAGGAAGCCCTCCCTGGCAATACCACCCACACTCTCTGCTCCCTTAGCCCCTCCCCTCAGTACACACACCCCCATATCAGGGTTGGGTCACCTCTCTGCGCTTGCTCACACTCTGCTTTGAGAGTGCTTTCCCTGTGGGCTGGAGACTGGAAAAGAACCCTGTCCTCCTCATGCCCACCCGTGCATAGCTGATGAGGAGCTCAACACGGGAAGGATGTCCGAAGCCATGTAACGACACCCCCTCACCATGCAGTCGGGAGACTGAGACCCTGAGCAGAGAGATGAGATAGGCAAGGTAACTCCGGTATTAGGTGGTGGCACAGCTGGACCCAGACGGAGGCCAGCCCTGAGAAGGTGTGCAGTGAGGCGGCAAGGTGGTCCGTGGGCCATGTTTCCTTCCCTCGGGCCATGTGATGTTGCCCTATATCGCTTGGCCTCCAGACGCTGTGAGTCTCTTGAGAGACTCTTGGTCTTAAACTACTCTCGGAACAAAACCCAGCTGCTATTTTCCAGGTGAAGGCTGGAGACTTCCAGAACCCAGAGAAGGCACGTCTCCTGCCTTCAAGGATTTGGAGATTGCTAACGTTTTTGCTTGTGAGAACTATTTTTACATTGGAAAAAAATATTTAGGGTATTCTCTTCACACAACAGAACTGGTGTGAAAGTATATGTTAATCGAGAAGGTAAAGGATAGCAGAGAGTACACTGAATCTAGCAGAGCACATGTATTTCCAAAATAGCTTATCTATGTGATAACATCATTTTTCAGCCCATGGGCAATGCTTGCTATGCCTTTGGATCTGTGGATGTGTCAGTGGCTTTTCCGTCCCCAGGGGAGTACAGCTTAGCGTTACTGGGGTGGAGAGATCTTCTGTCTTAGAGGCTATATATAGTTCCTGGAAAGGGACCTGCTGTCTGGTTTCTTCAGGAGGCTCCGACAGGTGGGAACCAGCCCTGATAGTCTTTCCTCCAATCATCCTGAAACAGACTTTCTATAGGTGAGTCTGGAGGGGGTTAGGGACTGGAGAGATGAGGGGATGGGAGATTTCCAGAATCTCGGGTCATTTCTCAGAAGGATGTGGTGTTGGGCTCACAGCATACGGCAGGTGGCTAGTAATAACAATTATACAATACCATTTACTAAGTAGCAGAAATTGCAGAAGGAGATGAGGTAGATACACAGGTGGACATGCCATGGATATGGATGGGTCTCTCGTACATAAAACCCAGGGCTTCATGTTCTCCAGTCTCTGCATTGAGTTGTGCTGTCAGAAGCAAATTTTAGCAGACAGAAGTAATTAAGCAGGAATTCCAATCTTTGCTGGCATCTCTCAAAGAGCACTAAATGATGGAATTTGAGCCACAGCAAAATCTGTCAATGTTCCCTTTCCTTCTCCCACACTCTGCGGCCTCCCTCAGAAGCTCTCGTTTGGCAACTATTCCAGAATGCTCCCCGATACTTCAGTGTTTTTGCTGCTGCTTTCCCCTCCCTGGCCTCTCCTCGGCCTGAGATCTTTACCGGGCAGGTAGATTTAACCTCTCTCACATCAGGCCTGGGGCTGACCCAACGGGCCAGAGCCTGTCGCCCTGCCTTCTGCCTCTCTGGTGCGGTCTCTCTCTCTCTCCCTCCATTCGTCCTAAGTGCTCTGCAAAAAGCCAGGCAATGGTTAGGCAGAACTCTCCTGAAAGACCAGGGCCGAGGAAGAGCTGAGCAAAATTCCCCAAGGCAGGTGGGGTGGGATGGGGACCAAGGAGATGAAGAAGGATGGAGCCTGGGAATGTTGGCACATTTCCACGCTGATACATCTTATCATTTAATCTTCACCAAACGCTATGGGGGAGGTGGAACTAACCTCATGTTACACAGGAGGAAATGAGGCTCAGGCCAACCAGGTGGTAAGACCTTATTAGGAAGCAAAAGTCCCGACGTGCTGCACTAATGCTCAGGGAAGCCCCGCCATGGTCCTCTCAAGCTTTGGGAGCAGTTTGACCCCCAGAGTCCTAATCCAGACAGTTGCATGGTTCCCCTGTATGGTCTCAGGTGCTTTCAGATCATCCCTTGACCATTTTCTTAGTTCAAGTTAAGCACATCAGGCGTTTGGTTTGCTTAGACAGGGATTTTCATACTATAGATCTGTGCTCTCATATGGCTGTTCTGAGAGAAAATACCATTTCTCTTCAGGTATTTTATATACACTCTGGCCACACCAGCCCACTCTCTCACTTCCAAACATGGCTTTGTCTTGCTGTCTTCTGCCTTTGAAAGGGCTTCACAGCCCAGCACCTGCCTTCCAGCCTGGCTCTGCTGGGCAGGCTACCGCCAGTTAAAGATAGCCACGTTACTCGTTCCACAGAGGAGGGCAGAGAAAAGCAGTGTCTATTAGAGGCTGGGTTTTACCCCCCAAATTCCTGTGTTGAAATCCCAACCCGCAGAATATGACTGTATGTGAAGATAGGGTCTTTAAAGAGGTAAGGAAATTAAGATGAGGTCACTAGTGTGGGCCTTCTTACAATATAACTGGTGCCCTTATCAGAAGAGATCAGGACCCAGACAGGTACAAAGGGAAGACCACGTGAGGACACAGAAAACAGCCATCTGCAAGCCAAGGAGAGAGGCCTCAGAAGAAACCAGGCCTGCAGGCACTTTGATCCTGGACGAACAGCCTGCAGAACTGTAAGGAAATACATTTCTGTTGTTTAAGCCGCCCGGTCTGGGGTGCTCAGTTGCTGCAGCTCTAGCAAATGCATACAGCGCCCTTCTTTGGATTTGACAGAGGCCCTGTCCTAGAATTGACTCCACGGAGGTCTGGAATCGCTAAGCAGAGCCCTAGGGCCTGCCTATGCCCCTCAGAGTGGCATTATTCTCATTATTTGGGAGCACCTGGGTGGCTCAGGCAGTTAAGCGTCTGACTTTTGGTTTCGGCTCAGGTCATGATCTCTCATGAGTTCAAAGCCCGAGTCAGGCTCTGCGCTGGCGGTGTAGAGCCTGCTTGGGATTCTCTCCCCGCCACCCCGCCTCTGTCCCTCGCTGGCTCATGCTTGCTCTCTCTCTCAAATGAATAAAAATCTCATTATTTGGAGGTGGCTCTCCTGCAGATCACAACAGTTCCCGTGAGAAAGTTGAGCTCAGAGGCGGCTGCCAAGCATCTGAAGAGTGTAAGGAAGGGGTCTCAGCAAGTTCCCATAGACCAGCTAATGTATGGTTCCAACACGGCAGCAGTGTCACCTGGGAGCATGTTAGAAATGCAGACTCCCAGGCCCTCCCCCCCCATCGATTGAATCAGACTATTTTAACAAGAGCCTCAGGTGATTAGAATGCACATTAAGGTTTGAGAAGCACTGCCTCTGATCCATAGACCCTTGGATCTGGTGACAACTCAAGTCATTACCTACCCGTGTACCTCCCCTGTGTCCTTCACACACCTGGAGAGTCCACCTGGCCTACATCCAGGTGGCCAGGCCAGAGGAACTAGGGCAGTGATGCTTGAGCTGAGCCCCACATTGACGTTGCTTGGGGAGCCTTTGAGATGCTTGATGCTGGGGTTAACTCTGAATGAGAAGCTCTGTGGGGAATAGTGGAAGATCCAGGCACTAGTATTTTTTAAAGCTCTTCAAATGATTCCGATTTGTGGACATGTTTGAAATTGTATCAATTCTCTATTGCCTCGTAACAAACAGCCCCAAAATTCGTGGCTGAAAGCAGTAATCATTTATTCAGTTGAGGCTTCTATAGGTTAGCACTTTGGGCTGGGATCTGCTAGGCAGTTCCTCTGGTTGCCGTTGGGCCCACTCACGTGTCTCCTGGCAGCCAAGGACCAGGAGGGGGGCTCTGCCTCTGGGGGATGTCAGCAGGGGCAAGGAAGGAGGTGTGGGTGGGACTGCGCCTTATTTCTTTGGCTACCCATAAGTCCCCCCTAGGCTTGTTCACGTGGCATCTTGGTAGAGGAGAGAGAAAGATCTAGCCTCCAAACTGGCACCATGTGGCTTCCATAGTTTTCTATTGGCTAAAGCCAGTCCCAAGGCCAGCCCAGATTCAAAGGAGAGGGCACCTGATACTATGACTTTAAGGAAATCACTGCAGAGTCACATTACAAAAGGCCCAGACCCAAGAAGTGATGGAGAAGTGTGGCCATTTTTACAGGATGCCACATTGGACAAAGGCTTGCTCCTCAACCAAGCTTTAGCCGGGCTCTCCTGAGCCTCTTCTCAGCTAGGCCTTGGTTGGGGCTCTACCCTTGGCCTACTGAGCACAGTTTTTAGTTAGAACACTGACAAGCCAGTTCAGGGAGAATCAGCACCCCACCCCCCCCCCCCTGACCTGTGTCCCAAGTTCCTCCCCACCACCTCCACCTTGGATACCTCACCAAGTTTCTGTTAAGAATTTCCCAGCCTTGCTCTCACCCTGCCCATTGGCCACAAGTCCCCAGCAGGGCCTGCTGTATTTACAATTGAGTTCAGTACCTCCCCTCTAGTGCAGGCATCTCATTAAAGTCTTTCTTGGCATGTTTGGAGAGTGTTCAATGTGATTTCTCTTTAACAGGACCCCCGAGGTCTTCCTTCCTCTTTGGTCCCTCACTTGGCTGCTTTGGACCGGCCTGAGCTCATCCCAGCTCTTACCAGTGCTTTGCAGGTTGAAGTTGTACTAAGTGCTGCATGGAGTGTCATGGCGGCTTGTGTTGAAATCCCAGAAGTCAACTTATGATCTCAAACATAGAGTGTTCCATGGACCTCTCTTGAGCTGAAATGTCTCCTCTTATAAAAGAGGATTATGATACCTGCCTAGCAGGCTTGTGAAGCTTGAATAAAATAGCTGTCAAAGCTTCTGGCTTACAGGTGGTAAGTCAGTTGGGTTTCTTTCCTTGTAGACAAATCTCACTAATTAGGATTCACTAGGGCAAAGGCTAGTGTAAATGAACATAAAGTCTAACTGTAGAATTTTCCCTCAATGGTAGTTGTATTCTCCCAATCATAGAGCAACTGACTAAATATTCTCCTCAAGACGGAGTTCCTTAGAGGTCCACAGAGCAAATAGCATCACAACAATTGGTAGTAAATGGAGATTCTAATTGTCTGAAAATGGTCTCTTCTCCTTTCAATCCTACATGCATCTTATTGCCTATTGCCACTACACACAGTAGGCTTTTAACACACGTTTGGTGAAATGCCCATATTGGTGCAATCCCTTTTCCTGTGGGTAATATTAATAACTGCAATAATACCAGTGAATAATGCCATTCACTGAGGGCTTACTAGATTGTAGGTAATGTATGTTTTAGGTACATTACTTCATTTAATGCTCAACACAACCCCAAGAGATGGGGATTATCCAGCTGTAATGGATGAGGAAACTTGGACTCAGAAAGATTAAGTGACTTTCCGAGGCCTATAAAGGAAGCAGTAGAAGCTAGACGCCGATGCAGGCATCTGTCTGATTTCAGACACCTCTCCTGGGCAGTTCTGGGGGACCCTTCAGCAGGACCCCTCTCTGAACTCACAGTGGGGCTAACAGGAGGCTCCAAGTGAATGGGATTCACTGTGGTCGCGGCAAGAGATGGTAAGATCCTGTCTTGAGCCCCTGTGTGTGGAAGGGACGTGGAACTTACCGTTAAAAGTTGGGGAAGGCGGAGCACTGGCTCATGAAAACGGTTCCCAGACCAGCCCATTGGGGTCTTTGCAATTTGGTCACGGGACCTGTAGTTGCGAGCTCCTGGCTGTGTCCCTGCCAGCTTCAGTGTCTCCTGCCTCTGACTCAACTTTGTCCCTTTGGTGCTATTAATGCCTCTTAACTGAGAAAGATTTCCTATAAACTGAGCCTGACAATTTGAAAGTCTGAGGTTGGTAATTGGGCCTTTGTTCTTCCAGACCCAGGCTGTGCTGAGGTACATTTCTCCTCTGCTTATTTCTGCCCAAACCCCAGTCTCCTCCAGATCCCTGCGCTTGCCAAAAACTTGTATTTGAAGTCACTCCAGGGCGGGCAGGCCCCTTTCAGAAACCAGAGTCTGCCAGAAAGGGCTGTTTCTGGGGGAACTGCCCACAAATTTGTTGGGGGGTGGGCAGTAAGGGAATTCTCAAACCTGAGGTTTCCAGCTGCTGTCCATGAACTTGCTGGGGGGCATGCGGATGGGCTTCAAAAGTTTCCTGAATTTCTTGAAATTGTGGGCAAATTTTTGGTGGAGAGGGTCTGAAATTTTTATGAGATTGTCAATAACGCTAAGAACCATAAAGAGCTTAAGAATCACTCATTCGAAAGACAGGGATTAGAGAACTGGGAACAGTGACAGGCATCAGGGGTGTGGATTCCAGAGAAGAACAAGAGAATAAAGTGGATTTTAGTAACTCTGAAGTTTTGTTTTAGTAATAAAACTATTTCTTAACAATACCATTTCTTGAGACCTACCATATGCCATGTGCTTTCCATGCACAGATTCATTTAGCCATTGTAAGGCCCTTTGAGGAAGCTATCACATCCTTATTTTACAGATAAGGAAGTGGGTGCTCAGAGACGTTAGGTGACTTATCTAAGGTCACACAGCTCCTGATGGTGGCACCAGGATTTGAATATGGTTTTTTCTGCTTCCAGAAGACAAATAAGAGGCACTAATTAGGACTAAGGATAAACATTCTCCTCATGGTTGGCTATATGTTGACATAATAATGAAGGGAGTCTAAGGGTTTACTACTCCTAGAGATGTTCACTTGTTTCATTTTGTGACGTTTAGGACTTTTTAAAAATTACTGTTGTGTAGAATGGGAAAAGATATTTGCAAATGACATATCGGACAAAGGGCTAGTACCCAAAATCTATAAAGAACTCACCAAACTCCACACCCGAAAAACAAGTAATCCAGTGAAGAAATGGGCTGAAGACATGAATAGACACTTTTCCAAAGATTAGACATCCAGATGGCCAACTGACACATGAAAAGATGCTCAGTGTCACTCCTCATCAGGGGAATACAAATCAAAACCACACGGATACCACCTCACGCCAGTCAGAGTGGCTAAAATGAACAAATCAGGAGACTATAGATGCTGGAGAGGATGTGAAGAAAAGGGAACCCTCTTGCACTGTTGGTGGGAACGCAAACTGGTGCGGCCGCTCTGGAAAACAATGTGGAGGTGCCTCAAAAAATTAAAAATAGAGCTACCTTATGACCCAGCAATAGCACTGCTAGGAATTTACCCAGGGGATACAGGAGTGCCGATGCATAGGGGCACTTGTACCTCAATGTTTATAGCAGCACTTTCAACAATAGCCACATTATGGAAAGAGCCCAAATGTCTATCAACTGAAGAATGGATAAAGAAGATATGGTTTATATATACAATGGAATACTACTTGGCAATGAGAAAGAATGAAATCTGGCCATTGGCAGCAATGTGGATGGACCTGGAGGGTATTATGCTAAGTGAAATAAGTCAGGCAGAGAAAGACAGATACCATATGTTTTCACTCATATGTGGATCTTGAGAAACTTAACAGAAGACCCTGGGGGAGGGGAAGGGGAAAAAAAAAGTTACAGAGAGGGAGGAAGGCAAACCATAAGAGAGTCTTCAGGACTGAGAACCATCTAAGGGTAGATGGGGCCAGTGGGGCAGAAGGGGAAGTGGGTGATGGGCAGGGAGGAGGGCACTTGTTGGGATGAGCCCTGGATGCTGTATGGAAACCAATTTGACGATAAATTATATTAAAAAATAAATTTTTCCAAATAAAAAAAATTACTTTGTAAATCACTTTTTTCAGGTCTTCCCAGCCTGTAAAGTACCCAGGGTAGATATTAGTTCCTGCATGTTAGGGTGGCGCAGACTTGCCCGTATTGTGCGATGAGCGAGCAGCAGCCCTGGGCCGTCTGGCTCTGTCTGCCAGGCTTCTTTTGCTCAGCCTGGGGATGGCACTCTGCGGTCATGACTGGCTGGAGGCTGGCAGCTGGCCTAGGGGACCCCTGGGAATCTCTCCTGGATTAAGAGCTCCATAACTAAAAAACTGGTTACAGCCATTGAGGGGGAATCGTTTTCAGCAACCAGTGATGTCTGTTGTTTTTTGTTTTCCTCTGAAAGTTCTTTTCTTTCTGACAGAAGAATGAAAAAGAGACCATTTCATGAAAAAGAAAAAAGAGAAAACAGTTTTGTTATAACCCAAGGTATCGTAAAAACTGGTACATGAGGGACGTCTGGGTGGCTCAGTCGGTTAAGCCTCTGACTTCCGCTCAAGTTGTGATCTCGTGGTTTGTGAGTCCGAGCCCCGCGTTGGGCTCTGTGCTGACAGCTCAGAGCCTGCAGCCTGCTTCGGATTCTGTGTCTCCCTCTCTCTGACCCTCCCCCATTCATGCTCTGTCTCTCTCTGTCTCAAAAATAAATAAAGGTTAAAAAAAACAAAACAGGCACATGAGACCCAACATCAGAGACGCAGATGGGGGTGACCAGCAGGAGCAGACACAGGTCGAGCAGCGCACTGCCCGTTGACACAAACCACTGCTGCAGGTCCCGCAAGTTCAATTCAGGCCTGGTTTGGGGGGTTCTAGAAGCTAGTAGGTGACATGCAGTGTTTCCTAACAGCTGACTTATGGCAAGGTTGAGTTGTTGTGGGTGTGTGCATGGACGTGTGTATATGTGTGTACATGTGCATGGGTATGTGTGTGTGCTCATGTGAACACGCGCTCTCATGCAGTGTGATGAAAGCTACGAGGCAGGTAGATGCAAAATGGAAGGGGGCCCCTACCTCTAGGATCGTGCATGTGCCTGGTGGACCCCGTGGGTGGGGGCCTCCTTCCCTCACTTGCCTCTCCTTGGGCCTCCACCTGGACCTGTGCAAGGGGGCCGGGCACGCTCATTAAAGGCCTTGAAGGCCCCGGTGTCCATTTCTGGCTCATAACAGTCAACGAACAGAATGATTATTTAAACATCCTTTTCCTTCCAGAAGGAACAGTTGGAGCACAGGGTGCATATGGAGTGAACATATGCAGCAGTCTGTCCTTGAGCTAAACACCGCTCACTGCTCGGGTGGGCGCGAGTGCTCCCCACGTCCCTGCCGGTGGAGCCATTCCCACCATTAGTGATATCTCGTTAGGTTGACTCCAGTAGGGCCCCTGGCATCCCCATGATGGGATGCATGAGGAACCTCAAGTAGGAATTCAAGAAGACAGTGAGAATTCCTTGCCTCACGACCATTTGATCAAATCAGCAAGCTGCATATAGCTGATCAAAATTACGCTTGAGGGCTTTCAGCATCCCTAGTACTTCGGAAACCAATATGAAGAAGACACACGTTTTGTTCTGGATTTTCATTTGTTGGGAATAAATATTATTCATGAAGGTTTTTTTTGCAGAGCTTGAGAGTAGCAGCCTGAAACCGTGTCTCCTACCTCGTGGAGAGACACAATGTGAAACATTTTAGAAATAAGCCAGCTTAATTTTTTTAAAGCAAAATCGTCATCTCAAAAACCAGGTCATCAAAGGAGGTTTGGGTGCTGTAACACCTAGTTCACATTTAATCTGCATTTTAGTACACAGTCGGGCCCCAAACTGAACATGTGATGGATGTTTTCAGGAATCAGGGAGTGGGGGCGCCTGGGTGGCTCAATCAGTTAAGCGTCTGACTTCGGCTCAGGTCACGATCTCGCGGTTCATGCGTTCGAGCACCGTGTCAGGCTCTGTGCTGACAGCTCAGAGCCTGGAGCCTGCTTTGGATTCTGTGTCTCCCTCTCTCTGTCCCTCCCCCACTAGTGCTCTCTCTCTCCTAAAAATAAACATTAAACAATATTTTTAAAAAATTCCTGAGGGGATGAGCCACCTGGCCGGCTCAGTCAGAAAAGCATGTGACTCTTGATCCTAGGGTTGTGATTTTGAGCCCCATGTTGGGTGTAGAGGTTACCTAAATAAATAAAACATTAAAAAATAACATAAACATTTTTGAGGGGACTCCTAAGTCATCTGATGTGAAAGAAAGAGTCCGATCTTTAGTGCCAGACAGGTCTGGCTTGGAAATCCTTCCAGGCTACTTGGTGAGCAGGCATCTTGGCTCTTTTAGCCTCAGTTTGCCCATCTGTAGTGACAGGGCTATGAGAAGTACAAGAGTATAGATATAAGGTGGGTGCTTAAAGGATGGGGGTCTTCCCAGGGTGGCATTTTTTTAGGTTTGGGCTCAGCTGCCTTCCTTGAAACCAATGTCTCCTTTCCCTCACATACCCCCATGACCCAAGCAGCCCCATGGCATATTATGCTGTTTTTATTGCATTCATAACACTCATCTTGGGCTAACATGATCTCATCCATGTATTTTACTGTCTGCTGCGTGTACTCGAATGTGAGGCCTGGGGAAGCAGGTCTCTCTTCTTTTTTCTTTACC
Source organism: Panthera uncia (assembly GCF_023721935.1). NCBI lineage: Eukaryota > Metazoa > Chordata > Mammalia > Carnivora > Felidae > Panthera > Panthera uncia. Next base: position 99,980,573 of record NC_064808.1, read on the forward strand.
ATTTCTTCTTCTACATTTAAAATAGCCTAATATATGATACATGCTTGATAACTATTTGTTGAATGGATGTGGAATGACTTTTTAACTCTTTTCCTTCTTTCATAACTGGCTGTGACAGTCACCTCATCTCTCCATATCTTAGTTTTTTCATTTGTCACAGAAGCACATTGGTCTAAATGTTTATATATTTTTGAGAGAGGGGGAGAAAGAGCATGAGTGAGGGAGGGGCAGAGAGAGGGAGACACAGAATCTGAAGCAGGCTCCAGGCTCTGAGCTGTCAGCACAGAGCCCGACGCGGGGCTCGAACTCACGGACCTCGAGAATGTGACCTGAGCGGAAGCCAGGCACTTAACCGACTGAGCCACCCAGGAGCCCCAATGTGAGCAAAGTTTTATTGGAACACAGCCATGCTCATGTATTTACATATTGTCTGTGACTGCTTTTTTAAAAGTTTATTTATTTTGAGAGAGAGAGAGAGAGAGAGGGAGGGAGTGGGGGAGGGGCAGAGAGAGGGAGAGAGAATCCCAAGCAAGCTCTTAGCTGTCAGTACATAGCCTGCTGTGGGGCTCAAACTCACAAACCATAACAAGAGTCAGATGCTTAAGCGACTGAGCCGCCCAGGTGCCCCCATGTCCGTGACTACTTTTTGGGCGACAACAGCAGAGGTGAGTAGCTGCAGAGACAGGACAGGTGGCAAGTGTGAAACAGTTACTGTCTGCCCCTTTATAGAAAAAGTTTGTTCATTTCTGATTTAGCTGAACTCTGAGAGATGTACCCTCCTGATACTCTTAATTTTCTGTGAAACATCCACACTGTGTTCACTGTCCTGTTTAATAACTAGTAGCTGATTGATTTCTGGAACTTGTTTCAAGTCTCAAAAGGCCATGAAGCGACTTTGGTTGTGGAATTTATGCTAACGGTTCGTTCATTTCTCCGTGACTTTCCAGCGTTCTCCCCAGAAGGACTTAAGCCCTGAATGGTATAATTGCTGTCACCCTGAGATCTGCTGTAACTTTTCCTTGTCACCAGCACTCTGATTCTAGGATGAAGTTGCCTTAATAACATAAGTGCCCTTAGGGCACACGTAGCTTTGGGATCCATAAATGTTTCTAACTGGTGTCGCCCCAGCCTCAGTGTCCTAAAACATCAGCTGAGAACTGGGGGTGGAGAAAGAAGGAGGCAGGTTCCTTATTTCTCTGAGGAGTCTCTCTTTTTAAATTCCCTGCCCACACAGTTCCACAAAGGACTGCGTTTCAGAGGTGGTGTAATTGAAAGCCCACAGGGTTGGCTTTAGAGAGATTGTGGTTGTGTTCCATATCTGCCACTTACTAGTAACATGACTGTAGACTAATCCCATCATCCTTCTCCAGCTCAGTTTCCTCATCTGGGAAGTGAAGGTAGATTCATTAGAATTTCATAAAGGAGAGCAACAGTGGTCATTTGATAAATGTTACTTGAGCACCTGCCGTATTATTCTGGGTCCTGGGGTTATAGCAGTAAACATAAAACTGACAGTGGCTCTGCTCTCATAGACCTCAGTTCTTTCAGAGGGAGGTAGTCAAATAACCAAACAAATATCCAATGTAATGATGAACGCAATGAAGAAAAATAAAGCAGGGGAAAGTGATAGAGCGTAACAGATGGGTACTATTTTATTTCATAGGATGGTCAGAGAAGCCCTCTTTAAGGAGATGACAATGGAGTAAAACCTAAAGGGAATGAGGCAGACAGACACGGACATATCTGGGAGTACAATATTCTGAGTCAGAAAGGCAGCATGTGCAAAGGCCCTGAGGCAACAGCTTGCTTTTTGAAGAAGAGCCTGTGGACCAGGGTGTCTGGGGTGGAAGGAGGGAGGGAACGTGCTCAGACATGGAGTTAGAGGGACAGTAAGAGCTTGGATCATTCAGGGCCTTGCAGGGCCATGGAGAGGACTTGAGGTTCTATTCTAAAGGTGGTGAGAATGGGGCACCTGGGTGGCTCAGTTGGTTGAGTGTCCAGCTTCAGCTCAGGTCATGATCTCATGGTCCATGAGTTCGAGCCCCACATCAGGCTTTGGGCTGACAGCTTGGAGCCTGGAGCCTGCTATGGATTCTGTCTCCCTCTCTCTGCCCCTCCCCTGCTCTCTCTCTTTTTCTCTCTCTCTCTCTTTCTCTCTCAAAAATACATAAACATTAAAAAAAAATTTTTTTTTAAATAATGGTTATGGAATCCCAAGGAAGGTTTTGAGCAAGGCTGTGACAGTCACTGACTGTTCTGACGGTTCTGGCTGTTGTGTGTGCAGAGGAAACTATGGACTCTTTTTTAAGTGCCTGTTACAACTGCCTTCTCATGGAAGACCCACAGTAAGTGATGTCTACACCCTGTGGTCACAGAGCCTATCCAGAGGGAATCACCTGTAGTCGTGGCAAGACAGTGTGAGGTTAGCTGGGAAGAGGGTCTGATTGCTGAAGGGTGACAGGAGGCCCTCTCCCCTGGGAAAAGTGATTCCCATCCTGGCGGGCTCAGGCTCATGCTCAAGTCAGTCCTGCCTGGAAGCAGGGTGGGGGGCATCCTGACCTCTGGCCTGTGCTCTGTCTTCCAGCGGAGACTATCCAGTCATCCTCCTTATCAGCCCTCAGCCACAATTAGAGGCACTCAGACTGGGCTGGACTATTTGCCACATTTGAAATTGGGCCATAAAATGGGAGATGATTACAAGTGCTTTAGAAAGACCAAACATCATTAAGCCTCCCAGATCTGCTGTCTGGAAAGCCTTCCACCCAGGCTGCTTAGCTGAGCCACGTGAAAGTGTAGAGCTGTGTCAGTGGCACTGGAGACATGTGGGGTGGGAGGGGAGTTCTAGAAAGAAGGGCTGAGGGGACAACAGAACCGATTGTGAGATTAAAGTCGTTCTGTGAGCTTACAAAAAATCAGGACCCAGAGTAGGGACCAGCTTCCCTGTGCCCTCAGTTAACAACATCTCCCAAGGGAGAACGGGGCTGAGGTGACACGGTGTTTACTCTCTGGCCACAGACGCCCTTTAAATGACCGGTATCCTATGGGTTCAGCTCTGTCAGCCCAGGTCCAGGAGGAGTCACCCTCCCACCCCACCCCTGCTCAGGATTACCTGTCTTTGCAGTACCAGGACCGGCTGGTGGGGGCTTTGCCCCTGTCTCCTGCCAGTGCAATCCCCATGGGGGGCGGGGAGGGGGAGTTCCAGTAGGGTGACCTATTATCTGGGTTTGTCTGGGACTGAGGGGTTTCCCGGGGCATGAGACTGTCATTGCTAAAACTGGGCAAGTCACAGGCCAAGCAGGGCAAGTTGGTCACTCCAGAGTCTCGAGGAGAGCAGAGGTTGGGTTTTATTGTTTTCATAACCACTTTATTGAGATGTAGTTACATGCCATCCATCGACCGTTTAAGGTGTATAGTTCAGTGGTTTTGAATCACGGTTGTGGGACCAATATTACAATCAGTTTTCAACCCACGACCCCAGCCTTGGGCCACTATGAATCTACCTTCTGTTTCTTTAAATTTAAATGTGTCCATTCTAGACATTTCATATACATGGAACTATACAGCATGCATCCTTTGGGTCTGGCTTCTTTCACTTAGCGTCATGTTCTCAGGGCTCGTTCAGGTTGTAACATGTATCAATACTTCGCTCCTCTTTATTGCTGAATAACATTCCATCATGTGGATAGACCACCTATATCTGTCTCTTCGTTGGTGGTTGGGCATTTGGGTTGTTTCTAGTGTTCAGTTATTAGGAATCAGCCGCTATGAACACCGACATGCAAACGTTTATGCGGACATGTGTTTTCATTTTCCTTCGGTAGGTGTCTGGAAGCAGGATTGCTGGGTCTGTGTAATTATTTGCAGAATTGTCAGACTGTTTTCCAAAGCAGCGGCTCCCTCGTATACCCTCTCGGGGGTACATGAGGGTTCTGATTCTTCCACATCCTCACCAACGCTTATTATCTTTGTTATTATAGCCCTCCCACTGGGTGTGAAGAGTAGTCCATTGTTTTCATTTGTATTTCCCTGATAGCTAATAATGGGGTGCCGTGCTCTATTTCTGCTCATTTCTGAGCACTTGGCACATCAGCTGGGTCAAAACAGACTCTTAACACATGGTAGTTGAATTCTAAGTGCTCGAATTCCAGTACCATCAGACTCTCATTGCTAGGGGAGCTTGTATATATAGCCACAGTGGCTGGGGCAGGGGGAGGTGCGGTTCTTCAGTGGGTTTAAGAAAGCACCTAAGAAACGTCTATTGAGGGGTGCCTGGGTGGCTCAGTCCGGTAAGTGTCCAACTTCGGCTCAGGTCATGATCTCAACGTTCATGGGTTCAAGGCCCGTGTTGGGCTCTGTGCTGGACCACAGAGCCTGGAGCCTGCTTTGGATTCTGTGTCTCCCCATCTCTCTGTCCCTCCCCTGCTCATGCTCTTTCTCTCTCTCTCTCTCTCTCTCTCTCTCTCTCTCTCTCAAAAATAAATAAACATTAAAAAAAATTTTTTAAGTGTCTATTGAGGGTCAGAACAGAGATGAAGGGGCCTTCCTCAATGATGTGGGATGCTGTTTGGTCATCCAGAGACAGTGCTTTGATGGCTGATGGAACCCAAATCAAAGGGTTCAAATCCCCCTGCTGAGGCCCCAGTCTGCAGCTGTGGGTGGGAAAAGCAGCCAAACAGTGAGTTTTGAGACTAGAGAGCCAGATTATGGAGGGCTTCGTGGGATACACTGCAGTCCTACAGGCAGGCCAGCCATGTGGGTACGTTTGCATTTTATTTTTTTTTTTCCAACGTTTTTTAATTTTTATTTTTGGGACAGAGAGAGACAGAGCATGAATGGGGGAGGGGCAGAGAGAGAGGGAGACACAGAAGTGGAAACAGGCTCCAGGCTCCGAGCCATCAGCCCAGAGCCTGACGCGGGGCTCGAACTCACGGACCGCGAGATCGTGACCTGGCTGAAGTCGGACGCTTAACCGACTGCGCCACCCAGGCGCCCCACGTTTGCATTTTAGAGCGAACACTCTGGCAGACCCGGAGGCAGCACAACACAGGAGGTTGTTGCAGGAATGCAGGTTATACGTAATGGAGGCTGACTAGAAGGTGAGAGAGGAGAGGGTCACCCCTGGGGTGGTGGGCACTTAGACATTCAACACTCTGAAGGTCATGGACCTCTGTGTAAATATGATAAGACCCAAAGAACTTTTCCCCAGGAATAAAGTACGCAAAATTGAACATGCAATTTTCTTTTTTTAAATATATATATATATATGTATATATGTATGTATATATGTATATATGTATGTATATATGTATATATGTATGTATATATGTATATATATATGTATGTATATATGTATATATGTATGTATATATGTGTATATATATGTATATGCGTATGTATATATGTATATATGTATGTATATATGTGTATATATATATATGTATGTATGTATTTAAGTTTATTTATTTATTTTGAGAGAAAGCATGAGTCTAGGAGGGACAACAGAGAGACAGAGAGAGTGAGAAAGAATCCCAAGCATGCTTTGTGCTGTCAGTGCAGAGCCCCATGCAGGGCTCAGTCCCCTGGATTGTGAGATCGTGACCTGAGCTGAAGTCAAGAGTCGGACGCTTAACCGACTGAGCCACCCAGGCGCCCGGAGTATGCGGCTTTCAAGGTGGCAAGAGCCCAAGTCTATGCTCAGCTTAGCTTTGCCCTGTCTTGCTGGTGGCTGTTGGCAAATCACTTTCCCTCTCTGAGCTTCGCTTTTCTTACCTGTAAATTACCCAGACTGGGCCAGATGGTCCGCCACTTCCTCTCCTGTCCTGAGGGTCTCTGAGTAGTCCTGGGGCATATTCCCTGTGGTGGTCAGGCCTGGACGACGGCTTCCCCCGGGGAGGACTCAGGGATGTGAGGTGTGGGTGTGGGGACGTGAGGGCTCCCTGGCAGTGTAGGGAGACCGAGTGGCAGGAACTGCTCTGTTTGCCTTGCGGCTTTTATTGAACGTCTGTGAAGAAAAAGAAATGCACAAAATACATTTCCCACCTTGTAAATAATGCATCCGACAGAGGTGGCTTGCAGAATTATCGCCTGCTGTCTGGCTTCGTGTTTGTTTATAACTATGTGAAGAGTTAGAATTATTTCAGAACCCGCATCCAAGTGGCTGAAAATTTTGGTTTGGTTTAGAGTCCTCATTCATAGCCCTCCCCAAGTAATTATTCTCAACATGCTTCCCTGGTTGTCCCTGCTCCACAAGCTGGGGCAGGATTCATTTCTGCCAAGGGTGACGTGGAATCCTAGGGAGGTCGAGAGGGAAGGTGGAGGCAGACTCTCTGGGTCCCAGCTTTTGTCTGAGACTAACCAGGGTGACCAAAAGCACGTTAGGCAAAGCGCTTTACTTTTTGGAGGTTTTACCCACTGCAAAATGTAAGAGCTGACCAGCTCTTTAGAAATCCTTTAGCACCCACATTTTGTAATATAAGGGGCTTTACTACGAGGTTGTCTTTACCGCTTAAAGACAATGGTTCTCCAAACTGATCATCGGCCTGTGCAAGGCTGGCTGGATAAGAATCATCTGGGAGCGTATGAAAAATACAAATTTCAGGCTTTTAGGACCAGACCAGAGAGATTCTAATTTAGGGGGTATGGGATGGGACGTGGGAAAATATAGCCTTTTTTTTTTTTTTTTTTAATTTTTTTTTGGGACAGAGAGAGACAGAGCATGAACGGGGGAGGGGCAGAGAGAGAGGGAGACACAGAATCGGAAACAGGCTCCAGGCTCCGAGCCATCATCAGCCCAGAGCCTGACGCGGGGCTCGAACTCACGGACCGTGAGATCGTGACCTGGCTGAAGTCGGACGCTTAACCGACTGCGCCGCCCAGGCGCCCCAATATAGCCTTTTTTAAATTCATTTACTAGTTAAAAAAATACGTTAAGAATATATGTGTGTGTGTGTGTGTGTGTGTGTGTGTATTTTTTTTTTTTTTTTTTTTTTTTTTTTGCTCTCCCCCCGCTAATTTTCTAAGGTGATTCTAATGTACATCCAGGTTTGGAAGCCACACCTTTAAGTAAACCTTACTGTATTTCAGTTTAATTTAATAAACATTTGTGAAGTATCTACCATGTGTGAGGTGTTTTGGTCAATAGGATGAAAAAGACACAATTTCTGCTTTCGTTCACAGTCTGGTCATGGAGAAAGGCAGGTGGGAAGGGATCCTGCTCTAGTGTGAGAGATGCCACAGTAAATCTGTACCAGATGCAGAGGAGGGGATGATCAAAGAGGGTTGGAAATGACAAGGCAGGAGACAGGGTTAGGGTGTGCTCAGATCCCGGCTTAGAAAGAGGACCCTACCTGGCCACAGAACTTGCTCTCTGTGTTTTGAAGCCTGGTTCCAGATGGCAGCCGGTTTACCATTGCAACAAGGGCTCAAGACCAGTCATTGCAATGAAAGTCAGAAACGATGCAAGAGTCGCAAACGGGGTTTGGCACTGTTCTGTGAATTGTTGCTTACACGCTTTGCAGGGGTTAGGATTAGGTGATGTAAATGTCAAAAGTAGGAAGTAAAATTGTTACGATGTATTGATGATCTGTTTGTGTACTAGAAAACTCTATAGAATAAGTTGAAAAACTATGAAAAGTAATATGACATTTTAGCAGCTGAAAATACAATAAAAAAATGGATAGTGACAGCTAGCAGACCATTGTTGCCTGGTGATGGGCAGATGGGTTGGGAGGGATTGGAAAAAGGCTTGAGGAAATTTGGGGACTAATAGATATGGTCATTATCCTAATTATGGCGATCGTTTCATGGGTGTATACATTATTCAAACATATTAAAGTCTCACCTTAAATATGTGCAGTTTATTGGATCTCAATTATCTGTCAACAAAGCTGGAAAAACATGAAGTTCCTATATATTAGTAATAACCAGGTAAGAAATATAAAGGAAAATCCTGTTTCTTACAGCAACAAAGCCCGTAAAATATATGGAATAGCCATAACAAAAGAGTGAGGGTTTACATAAAGAAAAGTATAAAACTTTACTGAGAGTTTATTAAAAAAAAAAAAAAAGTGGGGCACCTAGGTGGCTCACTCAGTTAAGCATCTGACTCTTGATTTCGGCTCAGGTCATGATCTCACAGTTCATGAAACTGAGCCCTGCATCAGGCTCTGCACTGGGATGGGTTGCACTGGTTGGAATTCTCTCTCTCCCTCTCTCTGCCCCTCTCCCATGCTCTCTCTCTCTCTCGCTCAAAAGAAATAAATAAACTTAAAAAAAAACTTGAATGAATAGAGAGGTATACTATGTTCCTGGATAGGAAGACTGTCATAAAGATGACATTCTTCCTAAATTGCCATGCAAATTTAAAACGATGTGAATCAGAAGAACAAATTGTTTTATTCTGGGGGGGGGGGTCATGGGAGATGAGGAAAGGACTTGAGCTTGACCAAATGGGGCATCTGTGTGCATTCATCATGTCTTATCTTTTCTGTGTTCTGATGCTTTGACATCTGGGGCCTCACTGAGCCCAGAGAGACTGCTTCTCCCAGGGTTACCAATTCCTAGAGATTGCCTGTGGGTCTGTCTTCCAAATATAAACCAGCCAGTCCAGAGCCCACAGTCCCAGTCATGTCCTTTATCACATCTGAGCCTCTATCTCCCTGCCCTAATCATCCTAGGTACCAAACACCTAGACCCAGACCAGCACCTGCTGAAATTATTCAAACCAGCCAATGCTAAGCCTGGTTACTTTCTAGGGAAGTCACAATAAAGTCTCCTGCTCTGAGGTCCCCCATCCTGCTTCACCCCTGCTGCCTGAATGACCCCAGAGCTTCCCTGTGTGATCCTCTGTGGTGTGGCATGCCCCTTCAACTTGGGATCTCTGATTATAACAAAGATATTTTCAGTGGGAGTTGTTTTGTGATTTGTCGGGCTTAATTGTACCTAATTAATAACTAAACACAATTAAAAGACTGGTAGGCAGAATTCTTAAGATGGGTCCCCCACAATCCTGCCCTGGTTAGTTAATCAAACACTAACCTCGCTACTGCTGTGAAGGGATTTTGCAAGATGTAAATAAAGTCCCAAGAGAGTTGACCTTAAGACACAGATTATCTGGGTGACCTGGCTCAATCAGGGAAGACCTTTAAAAGCAGAGTTTTCTCTGGCCAGTGGCAGGAGATGAAGTTATAGAAAGAGGTGCTCCTGGGACGCCTGGGTGGCTCAGTTGGTTTAGTGACTGACTCTTGATTTCGGCTCAGGTCATGATCTCATGGTTAGTGAGTTCGAGCCCTGAGTCGGCCTCTGCCCTGGCAGTGCAGAGCCTGCTTGGGATTCTCTCTCCCTTTCTCTGCTCCTCTCCTGCTTGAGCTCGCTCTCTCGCTCTCTCTCTCTCTCTCTCTCTCTCTCTCAAAATAAATAAATAAATAAACATTTTAAAAAATTTAAAGAAAGAAGAGAAAGAGGCACTCCTGCTGGCTTCAAGAAGAAGCAAAAGGTGCTATTCTGTAAGCTGCTCTGGGGGCCACATGCATAGAACCAGTGGGCCTGGAAGAGGATCGCAGCCTCAGAGGAGAATTGCAGCTCCATGGACACCATGATTTCAGCCTGTGATACCTGAGCCAAGGACCCAGCTACGCTGTACCCCAGACTCCCAGTCCATGGCCCTGTGAGTTAACAAGTGTCTGTGGCTTTATGGCCACTGAGTTTGTGGAAGTTCACTGTGGTGGCACAGAATGTTCAGAGGATGGCCTCTAGAGTCATCCTGGGTTCAAACATCAGTTCTGCTGACCCCAAAGTAGTTACTTATGCCTCAGTTCACTCATCTGGAAAGTGGGGATAAATATATTACCTGCCTCATGGCTTAGTTGGTTGGAACTTTCCAACCTTGATCAGGTCACCTGCACCTGCCATAGACCCTCCTCCTGCCTAGACACTCAAGCCTGATATTTAAGTGACTTCTTACTCATTTATCAAGAGGAGTATAGCTGGCACAGAGTAAGTGCTCTCTCTATAATTGTTTGCCATTTTTATGCCTCTAAATTTAGATAGAAGAATAATCAGTTGAAAATGACCAAGGATAAAGAGTGTAAAATAAGGTTAATGAGTGGGCTGGCTCTATCAGATATTAAAAACGAGAACCAAAACCAAAACAACAACAACAAAAAACTTTTGAAGCTACAATAATTACGTCAGCATGGTAATGGTTCAAGAATAGACCATTGTTCAATAGAATAGAATCGATAACCAGATACACACATGTATACACATATATCCATCCACTTAACACATATTTATTGAGCGGGTGTTGTTCTACACACTGGGGTATGGGAGTAAAACAAAAGAAAAACCAACAAAACAGATGAAGCCCTTGCTCTCTGGGGTCTTTTACCTTAATAGATGGAGCCATACAGCAAACACATATATGATGTTATGTGAGGGATAAACACTAGGAAGAAAACCAGTCAGGATAAGAGGAGGGGGAGAGATAGAGATGGGATGGGAGAGATAGATGGATGGGAGGCCCCTTGGCCAGTGAGTGAGAGGTCATTCAAACATGGGGCATGAGTGTCTGGTCAGAAGGAGACTGTGTGGCAGGTGCAGGTGACCTGTTCAAGGTTGGTATGTTCCAACCAGAAGGAGGGAAGGAGGCTAATGGCAAAAATGAGGCCTCTCCCCCAAAAGCCTGTGTGAATTTTAAACCATGGTGTTGCCAGATAGAATACAGAACAGCAGTTAAACTTTAATTTTAGAAACACAATGAATAATTGTTTAATGTAAGCATGTCCTATGCCGTACTGGGGACATACTTATACTAAAACTTTATTTATTATGTCTCCAGTCCAATTTTAACTGAATGTCCTGATTTTTTGTTTGCTAAATTTGGCAGTCCTAATAGAAAAAAAAATGGTCATGACATAATGTTATGTTTAAAAATCACTATAATGGGCACGCCTGGGTGGCTCAGTCGGTTAAGTGTCCAACTTTGACTCAGGTTATGATCTCACGATTCTTGAGTTCGAGTCCCGCATCGGGTTCTGTACTGATAGCTCAGAGCCTGGAGCCTGCTTCCAGATTCTGTCTCCCTCTCTCTCTGCCTCTCCCCCACTTGTGCTTGTGTGTGCCTCTCTCTCTGAAAAATAAATAAACATTAAAAAAAAATTTTAAATCACTATGATGGACTGAATGTCTGTGTCTCCCTCCCCCCAAATTCATTTGTTGAAATCCTAACACCCAACATGATGCTATTAGGAGGTGGGGACTTTGAGATGATTGGGTTATGAGGGAGGAGCCCTCAGGAATGGGATTAGCATCCTTGTTCCTCAGAGAGCTCTTTTCCCCCTCCTGCCATGTGCCAACACACCAGGAAGAGCAGGGAGCAGGTTCTCAGTGGACACTGAATCTCCCGGCACCTTGCTCTTGGATTTCCAGCCTCCAGAAGTGTCTTTGGGGTGCCCACTCTATGGTATTTTTGTTATATCAGCCCAAATGGACTGAGAAAATCATGACACAAGATTAGGTTTATAATACAATCTCAACCATATTAAAAACAGATAGGAAATGTCTGGAAAAGAATACACTAAAAATGTTAACCCCATCGTTCCTTCATAATTGCTGAATGGATTACATTTTAATTTTTTTCTTCTTTGCAAGTTTCAGTAATTTCCACATGCTCTACATCTTGTCCGATTTGTTCAAATCAGTCCGAGAACATAGAAGAATGCCCTTGGTAGACACAGAATGAATAACTGTTGATTGTTGAAGGACTGGACTTATTGTATATGTGTGAGTCTTATTTATGTATTTATTTATTTTCTGGGAGAGAATGCCTGTGTGAGTGGGGGAGGGGGGGAGAGAGAGAGAGAGAGAGAGAGAAGGAGGGAGAGAGGGAGAGAGGGGGGGAGAGAGGGAGAATCCTAAGCAGGCTCTACATCTAGCTTGGAGCCCCATGAGGGGCTCAATCCCACGACCCTGGGATCATGACTGGAGCCAAAATCAAGAGTTGGACACTCAAACAACTGAGTCACCCAAGGGCCCTGCATGTGCGACTTTTAAATCAGGAAATCTTCAGTTCAAGTGTGGGAAGCAGAGCTCCAGATGGGTTCACCGACTATGGGACCTAGAAAGGGGAGGGAGGAGAGAGTTTCAAGGGGGAGCCCTGGGTGCTCACTGCCATGTTCATCCCAGGAGGGGGAGGCTGGACGATTCTCCAGGAGGCTTCCATGTGATGGGGTGCGGGGTGGGGGCAGGTTTGTGAGGTTTGGTTGGGGGATGGTGCTATTCTGAGACCATGGACTGTAAGGGACCATGAGAGGCAGGAATAGGTGATTGAGGCCCCTCAGAGGTGAACGAAGCTCCCAAAAGCTGGGTGGGTCTCCTTGAGTTTGCAAGAGTCTGTTGAAGCTGCACGAGGGGCTCCACCGTGGTTGAAGACAGGCTGAGCAAATTGTACTCTCCCACCCCGCTGCATTAAGTCTTTGGGGGAAATGGGCCATTCCCCTTCTTCCAAAAGCATCCTAATGGATGCTGGGTTGGTCCCCGAAAAGCATTTGGCTTGAACAGACTGACCTCCTCGCGGCCCGTGGTCTTACAGGCACCAGAGATTTGGCATGTCCTGTTTTAACATGCATCATGCTGCACTAGTCCATCCTCCTGTTGGGAACCACAAGCTTCCAGAATTCCAGACTGCAGTGTCTTGTCTGTGTTCTGGCCATGGAAGAAAACATCATGAAAGGTCAAGAGGCAAGGCTGGGAGAGGAGGAGTGAAATGCCCACTCATGTCCACTCTGCTGCTCTGTAGGAGAAAAGCCCCAGACGTTTATTGATCAGTTTGACAGTGTTGATGGGGCTTTTGTGTTCTGTTTATGTGGCTGTCTTCTGGTCTAGCCTGCTCCTCATTCGGCCTCAAATCCCCGGCCAGTCCAGTGCCTGGCACCTAGCAGGCCAGGCCGTGTTTATCAATCCCAGTTGAACTCTCCAGTTCAGTCTGGCACCAGACAAGTGGAAACAAAGCTTAAAAAGTCTACCTTTAAAAAGCAAAATCCGGGGCACCTGCGTGGCTCAGTCAGTTAAGCGTCCAACTTCGGCTCAGGTCATGATCTCACAGTTCGTGAGTTCAAGCCCCGCGTCAGGCTCTGTGCTGACAGCTCAGAGCCTGCAGCCTGCTTCACATTCTGTGTCTCCCTCTCTCTCTGCCCCTTCCCTGCTCATGCTGTGTTTCTCTCTCTGTCTCAAAAATAAACATTAAAAAAAAAAATTTTTTTTTTAATTAAAAAAAAATAAATAAATAAAAAGCAAAATCCTCTGCACTGCAGAATCAGCTAGCCCTAGTATCAGCAGTCCAGAAGCCTGGGTCCTTGGGGGTAAACTCATCAGGAGTTCCAGACAAAGACAGGGCTTGGGAGCCCCAGGGCGCCAAATACCTCTTTATGGGGAAGAAGGTCTGGTTGGTGGCTTAAATGGAAACTTCCCACGTTTCCATATACAGTTTGGCCTCGGCATCCCAGAGGCACATCTTCTCTGCAAAGAGGGACTGAAGTCAGCTCTAGGGTCTTCCAACTCAAAGACCTTCATTTTGGTCTGTTCCTGTCTACTTTAGTGATGGCTCCCTGCCAGGAGAACCATGTGGGGAGCCCACGTGGACCTGGCCCATGTGGATCAGAGGAGGTCCACTACGGAAAAGCCACCGGCAATCGCGTCCTCTGCCTTGCTCCGTTTGTCACTAACCTGGGCCTGCTCCTATGTGTTTGTTCATTCAGCAAGTGTTTATCAAGCACACATTCTGAGCCAAGAACTCAGCTGGGCACTGGCCCACGGCAAAGAGGCGAGGTCCCCCTGGGGTTCACCTTGCCAGACTGTCTGCCTCTTTGCCCTCACCTCACCTCCTGGCCCTGCCCCCCTTGCTTATCAGGAGCAACCACACTCTCCTTCTGACTGCTTTTCCAGCTCGCCAAGCTTGGGCCTATTTTAGGACTTTTGTGTTTGCTGTTCCTTCTCCCTAGGGCTTTACAAGACCAGCTGCTTCTGCTCACGCAGTTCCAAGGTACCTCTTTCCCTGCTTAGAGAAGTGCCCACGGCCACCCTTGGACGCCCTTATTACTCTGAATCCACTTTATAATATTCATTTAGCACATATTGTTTGTTTCCTTCCTCCTGACGTTGGCCCCAAGAGAGAAGGGGCCCTTTCTGCTTTGCTGATGGTTTCCCCTTCCTGTGTGGAACAGGGCTTGGCAAACAGTGGGTGCCCGGGGAAGTACTGACTGAAGCAATCTCTGTGGCTGGGCTTTGTGACCTCACTTGGCCTCTAGGGGTACGTTGATCTCCCAGAGGGAGAAACATTTTATCCTTGGCGTAGCCTACATGGTTGATATGTTTGGAGAGAGAGATTGTGAAGCAAAGATGAAAAACTCTACCAATTTCAAAAGTTGGTGAGTTAATCAGATATGTGTCTTGACTGACACCAATCCTAGTTGATCCTGCTTGGATGGGGTGTTAGGCTACCAGGCCCTGCTCACTGCCAGATCCAGAGGGACTGCCAGGCTCTGTCAGAGCCAGCTGCCCAGCCCCCATTTCTGGATAAGGATGTGCTTCCTGGCCCTGGGCTGCCATGTGTACATCTGCAGCTGTCCTGGCCTCTCGGGTCGACCCAGGCCTTTGCTATGGGCATAGCAGCTTTACAGAAACAAGTCCTGGGCTCCCCAGGACTGCCCTGAACAGCAGACATCTCCATTGCTTATTGTGGAGGAGTCTGTCCCTCCAGTGCCTCTGTTCTCCCTGTCCACAGCATGTCTGCTCGTTGGGTTGATACGGGCCACTTTTCCTTCTTTTCATTTGGATGAAGTCTGACTTCTTTCCCTACCTGGTCTAAGCTAGTGCCTGGCCCAGTGGCACCAGTCTCATGGCCTTGAATGAAAGAAGTCCATTCCTTATATGGTTTTCAAAGCTCCTGAGAAAGTGGAGGTCTTTGGTCTTGTCTCTGGTGCACAGACAGCTATGGAATATCCTATGGGCATGCGCGAGAGAGGCCAGCTTGTCTGCTGGGATTGACCCAGGCTCTCTGGTGCCCCCCTGCCATCACGAGCAGTGAGCACACTTCTCTGGCCGGTCCACTTGGCTGCCAGCATCCTCGGGAAGCAAGGTATAAGCAAGCTGGTTAAACCTCGGTTAAAGCAGGTGCTGTAGTTTGATGGGCTGGGGCACCATGGGAGGCATCTAACCCCCACACCCTACTCCCTTCTTCGCTCTGTGAGCTGGGGATAGGGGAGGTGTGTTCATCTTTGTCCTTCCAAAATGCGGGGCATCCATGAGATCAAGAAAGAGACTTCCTGGGGCGCCTGGGTGGCTCAGTAGGTTAAGCGTTCAACTTTGGCTCAGGTCAGGATCTCGTGGTTTGTGAGTTGGAGCCCCGCGTCGGGCTCTGTGCTGACAGCTCAGAGCCTGGAGCCTGCTTCAGATTCTGTGTCTCCTTCTCTCTCTGCCCCTCCCCTGCTCACCCTCTGTCTCTCTCTGTCTCTCAATAATAAATAAGCGTTAAAAAGAAAGAAAGAAAGAAAGAGACTTCCTCCTTTGGAAGAAACAATGTTTGCCTATTGGTATAGCTCTTGGCCAAACAGTGCCCACATGCATTGCCCGAAGAAGGGGCCCTGAGAGAATGACAGACTTACTTCATTGGTTATTTATCATTATCAGGGCTCACATTCTAATTGCCCGCTTTCTCCCCTTAGACAGTGCGCACCCCACTTCCCCACCACATGCAGGTGAAAGGTTTGAGCCCCATCAGCATTCTCCTTGCAGTCCACTCTCCTAGATGTGCTGAGTATTTTATCTCACTCAGTTCTCATGAAGTCGCCCCCTGGGGTTGGTATTTTAAGCATCGTTTTGCAGGGGAGGGTGTAGAGGTTCCAAGATGTCTGTAATAGGCATGAAAAGTGTCGGGCACCGAGAGAGGACCTAGAGGTCTTCCCAGAGGGCAGACACCTGTCTGCATTTTCATGGATGAGTTGAAGGTTGCTGAATAGACAAGAGACAAAAGTATTCCGGGGAGAGGGAAATGATCTCTCAAAAGCTTCAAGGCAAGAAACAACCACCTGTGCAGGGGAACCAGGGGACAGTTATAGCTGCAGGTTGGAGAAGTCAGGAAGGCTGTATGTACCAGGCTAGGACAGTGTCCTGGGGCAATGCTGTGTGTGTGTGTGTGTGTGTGTGTGCGCGTGTGTGTGTGTGACATGCACATCTGTGCCTGTGCATGTGTGTACGCACATGCATGTAAAGGTGTTTACTCTGGGCAGAATCATTGATAGGTTCTGGATTTGACCACCCTTCTGATAAGAGGCAGGTGATGCAGGAAGGTGGGCCTGCTGGTGGATAGACCAGCTGGTAGGTCATCCCGACTGCCCAGTAATACTAATTGGTGTTTACTGAATGCTTAGCACTCTGCAAGTATCATCTCAGATATCTTGCAACAACCCTTGAGGTGGGTATTAGTATTATCCCCCCATGTTGCCTACAAGGAAGCCAAAATTTCAAACCATGAAAGAACTTGCCCAAGGTCACACAGACTGGGATTTGAATATGGATCTCTGACTGGATTCCAAACCCTTGGCTGATAAGGGCTTACATTTGGGCAGGAATAGTGGGATTGAACATAGAGGAAAAGTCTGAGAATTATTTAGGAGTTAAAACTGGTGAATTTGGCAAGTGGAGGGATTCAGGGAATGAGCGAGGGGAGAAGCGAGGGGGAGAGCTCAGGTGAACTCCGGAGAGTGAAGAAAGGAAAGATTTTGTGGAAACGATAGTGGTTTTGTGACCACGATTCAGCTGGTGTGATGGAGCTGGATCCTTAGCAATACAAAGATTGGCCCTCTGTGTTTCCTTCACAGCTGACCCGCCATCCATCTGTGCTCTCCCAGGACAGTGAGAAAAAGGTTGACTGGAATCGATCCAGAAGAGCGCCCTGCCTGAGGCTTCCAGGTTGGTACCTACTCAGCTAATCTGCTGTCTCTATACACGGTTGTCCCATCAGTTACTAAGCCCCATCTCCAGGTTGGTACCAAGGCAGTTAATCTGCTGTCTCTGCACATGGTGGTCCCGTCAGTTACTAAGCCCCTGACGGCATTGTTATCACATCCCACTTCTCCATCTGGAATCGTGAAACCAGAGATACTGCTCTTTTCTGCTCTTCATCTAACAACTCTATCAGAAAAGGAAACAAGAGACGTCAGGTGCAGCGGGTTCTTGATGGACCCATGCTGGAGACCATGGCAGCTCTTCCCGAAGGCTTGAAAGCTCCCTGTTCAATAAGCAGATCTGGAATTTATCCTGGGATGGACTCAGGCACACCTTCTGTCCCTTTAGGAAGATTAAGGTATTTGCTGGTTTCTTGCCCGTTACAACAACATTCAACAAATTTTAATTGAGGGCTTGCTATGTAACAGGCATGCCTTTTGTCCCTTTCCTTATACTAGGGGAGTCTTAGAGGGTTCCCAACATCATGGGAGCACTCTGCGTGTCATCCTCCACCCATCGAATACAATTCTTCTGGGTCAAGAGGTATAACTTCATTTCAACAATCTGCATGCTGTGCGGATCGGTAAATTCTCCTTATTGGTGTTCATTCTAGATGTTCTTTTTTTTTAATGTTTATTTATATTTGAGAGTGAGAGAGACAGAGCGTGAGCAGGGGAGGAGCAGGTAGAGAGGGAGACACAGAATCCGAAGCAGGCTCCAGGGTCTGAGCTGTCAGCACAGAGCCTGGTGCAGGGCTTGAACTCACGAACCGAGAGATCACGACCTGAGCCAAAGTCGGACGCTCAACTGACTGAGCCACCGGGCACCCCTAGATGTCCTAATGTGAAGATTTTGGTCCACGATAGGAAGATGGAGGCAATGCAGGAGCTCAAGAGGGCTGCTTTTGTTCATGTTAAACCACTAGTGCTAGGAGGATAGGAGGGACCAGACAGCAGATACTTTTTGAGAAAGTTCTAGGTTTTGTTTGTTTGTTTGCTTTGAATGCATCATTCCATGTAATCCTGACAACACACCTGCAGTGTAAGAACTACTAGTCCCATCTTATGGATGGGGAAACTGAGGTTTGGAGAGGTTAGGGAAATCACCCATGGTCGTACACCCAGCCCTTGAGACGTGGATCTGACCCTTCTGTTCTCATTGCTCTGACTCTCCTCAGGAAGGTGCTTTATGTCACTGTCCTTGGCTCATTCTGGTCTCTCAGCCTTGCTAACATGATACTTAAAGGTTTGTGTCATCCCGTGCAACCACGTTTCTCCCACATCGGAGTCATTTGCAATTGGGTTGTCGGAATTTCAGTTTTGAAAGTCATCTCTCCAGAGCTGTCTTCCCGCATAAAGTCATGGGACCAGCCTCTTTCCTGCAGAGGTTTTTGTAATCTGCCTTCGTAATGTCCGAGGTACACGTGAGACCGTGCCCAGCCTCTCCCCCTCGAATAGCGTGACCTGTGAGATGACCTGGCTACGATTCCTCAGGAGTTTTTTTCCCTTGTTCTTTCACCAAGCAATTCACCCTCGTTGGAGCAGAATTAGGTTCCAAATAGATGTTGTGCTCTGTCCCCAACCTCTGCTTTCCGAGAGGTTACATTGCTGAGGCAAGCCACGAATGTATTGAAAGTTCGCTGCTTTTTCCCTCAGTGATAGGTCCTGCAATGAAAAGTAGTTGTCAATAAGATTGATTAGGCAATTTAGACTGGGAAATATTTCCGTGGGTTTTATTTTTGTTAGGAATTTGGATTTGTCTCTGTGACAGCTTGCGAGGGACTTAACTTGGATCTCCACCTGAGTGTGTTTAGCTAATACGAAACTGTACGGCTCTGAGAAGAATTAGACTGCTGTGTGTGTGCAATTTTACGTGACGCAGCGTTAGGAGACTTTGTATGAGGTAGACAATGTAGAGGAGTGGTTAAGACCATTTGTTTTTAGAGACAAACACGTGGATTCCAGTGTTTTCTCAACATTTCATTGGCTCTGAGATTTGGATAGACTCCTATAATCTTTACGCTGTATTTTTTCCCACCTGTAAAGAGGTTGGTGATACAGGTGGTGATATGGGCATATGGGCCTCTCATAGGGCATCCGGGACTAAAGGGAATAATGTAGGTAAACGCTTAACGCAGTACGTGGCACGTGGTAACATAATTAACTTGGGATACTATTATTATGAACAACGGCATCTGTTCTAATGGGGAACTGTTTCCGTTTGCATCTATGTGTGTGAATCTGAGTATGAAAATCTGAGTACATGCTTCTGGGATATTTTAGTCTCACTGCTAGCGTTTAACACAGACATTCATAGGTATCCCATAGTGTGCCCTGAGGGCAGGGTGGGGCTGAAGAGTGGAGTCCTACATCAAGCATCAGAAGAGCAGGGAGCATCTAAATTGGAGAGGAGAGGTGGCCTCGAAAATGTTGGGTCAGAGCATGAGAGTCCCTCAGAGATGAGAAGGGTCTCAGCAGGGAGGAAGGTGGAGGGAGAGTTCTTGTGCGTTTTCTACAAAGCACAGGACAGAGATCAAGAGGTGAAGATAGTTTTCTTTCAGAGACAGAGAGAGAGGGAGGTGGAGATCTGACACGCCAGGTCGCACTGGGCTTTGGGAGGGGGCTCCTCCCCAGGGAAGTGCTCCTGGCTGGCCTGCCTGGAGGTCAAACCAAAAATCTCTCAGGACTCATTTCCCTATCCAGGTTTCAGCGGAAAGAGCAGTGGCCTGCAGAAACTCCAACTTTGATTTCCAGGCAGTACAACATTTGTTTTTAGAAAAAGAAAAAAAAAAAAAAAAAGAAAGAAAAAAAAACCAGCCCGCTCAGAGGTGACAAGGGTGACAGAGCTACAATTATCACCTGCTCCTCAGCACCTAGTGTATCGTGGGAAAGGGACTGACAGCTCTGAACTCTCTTTGTGTGGGGAGCTGAAGCCCCCAACCTCTGCTGAGAACATTTGACACAGACAGACAGCTGGGGCCGACGAGGGGGTGGGTGGGGGTGGAGGGGGCTGTCACCTCCTCCCTTTGTCTTTATGCTGTGGGAGTGGGCTGAGAGGCCTTCCACGTATTTCCATTCTTGGGGGGATTTTTGTAATACTCAGCTCGGCGTCACTTTAGAGTCTTCTCAGGGTGTCAGACCTTACACACAAGAAAAGGAGAGAGCAACGGTGTTGAGAGGAGCTGACCTCCGAGAGGGGGCAGGATGGAGGAGTGACCTCCAGAGGGCGCCAGAGTGATTCTATGTTAAGGAGCTGCTGTAGGCGACCTTCGTTACTGGCGTAAGGAGGAAGGGCTTTTGGCACAAAGATCCAGGATAAAACCTGATTCTACCTGAAACTAATATAAAACTCTAAGTTAACAGTACTTGAATTTAAAAAATAATAAGTCATATATATGATATATATATTTTATATATGATATATATGATATTTTGTGATATATATTATATATATACATATACATGTGATATATATTATATATATACATATACATATATATGTATATATATAATATATATAATATATATATATATATATATGATATTTTACTTGAATTTAAAAAATGAATATATACCCAAACTAGGGAGTAGTGCTTGTGGAGGACCTCCAGTTCATCAGAATAACGTTTGTCGTTTGGCCTCCTTCTGCAATTAGTGCTCTTCTCCACTGCCCTGTAGTGCTGGGGCAGGGAGAAGAGGCTCAGAGGCTTGTAGCTGGGAAAATGTGCAAACTCCCGGGGAGAAGGCTTCCTGGCTGGTTCTCACCACTACCACCAGGAAATGAAATCCTCCAGGCGTTCTCTGCAGTTCAGCTGTTTGGCCTCTAGAGGGGCGCCCTAGAGCCACTAGTGTTCGGTTCCACTACCCACTAGCCAGGGGGACGGGTTCACTAGAGCAGCCTCAACCACGGTCACCCCCAATGTCCACCGGCACTTCCGGTGACCAACCACCCTGGCTGCCCCGTGGTCCTTTTGGTACTCATCTTGTAATTGGTGTCGTAGCCTCTTGCTCCTCAAAGAGTGCTCTCTGTATCCTCAGCATCCTGGCATCTGAGTGCTTGTTAGAAATGCAAGATCTCAGGGGCGCCTGGGTGGCGCAGTCGGTTAAGCGTCCGACTTCAGCCAGGTCACGATCTCGCGGTCCGTGAGTTCGAGCCCCGCGTCAGGCTCTGGGCTGATGGCTCGGAGCCTGGAGCCTGCTTCCGATTCTGTGTCTCCCTCTCTCTCTGTCCCTCTCCCGTTCATGCTCTGTCTCTCTCTGTCCTAAAAATAAAAATTAAAAAACGTTGAAAAAAAAAATTAAAAAAAAAAAAAAAAAAAAAGAAATGCAAGATCTCAGTCCTCCTCCCTCAGCAGACATACTGGGTTAGAATCTGCATTTTGGGGGTTGAGTGTCAGACTCCGGATTTCAGCTTAGGTCATGATCCCAGGGTCGTGGGACGGAGCCCCCCATCATGTTCCAGCGTCTGTGCTGAGTATGAGTAAGATTCTCTCTCTCCCTGGGGCATCTGGGTGGCTCAGTCAGTTAAGTGTCTGACTTCAGCTCAGGTTATGATCTCATAGTTTCTGGGTTCGAGCCCCATGCCGGGCTGTGTGCTGACACCTAGGAGCCTCTCTCTCTCTGTCTCTCTCTCTGTCTCTCTCTCTCTCTCTCTGTCTCTCTCAAAAATAACATAAAAAAAAAGAATCTTTTTTTTTGTCTGTCTCATGCTCACTCTCTCTCTCGCTCTGTCTCTCTCAAAAATAAATAACATAAAAAAAAAAGAATCACTCTCTCATTCTCTCTCCCTGTGTCCCTCTCCCCCACTCACACGCTCTCTCCTCTCTCAAATTAAAAAAAAAAAAAAAAAAAGAATCTGCACTTTAACAATATCCCCGGGAAATATGTATGCACATTCAAGTCTGAGAAACATAGCCCTGCTCCCCTATGGGCTCTCATGATAAGGGTGACTCTCAAGATAACTTCTGGCTTCTCAGCACCCAGGGCAGAGAACATGGCACAGAGAAATGGTCACAGACATCTTGGCCAGAAGTCAGAGCCAAGTAGCACCCCTGAGATTTTGCATTTCCAATAAGCACTCAGGTGACAGGATACCGCTGATCCAGGGAGCCCTCCTTGAGGAGCTAGAAGCTATAGCCCCAGTTATAGGATTAGTACAAAAAAACCCATGAGCCCTGAGTGTGTGCCAGGCATGTTTAGGCATCCTCTGATCTCAGCCTGTACTCTCTCTGCAAGGGAGGGTGCTAGTCCCTATATACGAAGGAGCAAATTGAGGATCAGAGAGGCTTGGAACTAACTCATGTCTCCAGAGCTAGCAAAGAGGCCAGATGGATGAGGAGAGAAGGGAGTTCCAGCCCAGAAACAGCCTGCGCGGAAGCACAGAGGTGGGAGACTGGGTCATCATCGGCATCAGGGTTAAGAAGCCCTATATGCATATGCATAATGTGTTCATTCATTCAGCCCAAGCTACTTACTGAGTACCGACTGTGTGCCATGCTGTGTGCTGGGCAAAGTAGTTACCATGTGGAGTAGGGCAGATACAATCTCTGGTCTCGAGGAGCTTTCTACTGGGGGAGAGTCACTACAAACAATTTAATTACAATTGAGGTAAGAACCACGAGGCATCAAAAGGGAATCTAGCTTCATCTCGGAGGAGAGGATACTGTGTATAAACCCACAGGAGACATCCCTTCATTTAGGGCCCCCTGCTTTTCAGAGCTCCTAGATCTGCTGTTTTCTTTCTGGGTTGGTGGCTCATCTCCTTCTGCCCATAAGCTGAAATCCTGGCCCAAAGGGATGCTGGACAAAGGGAGCAGGGGCCAGAGCCCAGGATATCCCCCTTGGGTCTCTGCATGGAGTGGGTGGTACAGAAAACGACTTTGTTTTTTCTCACATCAAAAGCCCTGGAAGGCTGTAGTTAATGCATTTTCACGGCCAAGTGTCCTTGTGAGGAGGTTCAGAGGAAGGCCATGTCAAGCACGGCCTGTTCTTTCGTTCTTCTCCCTGACAAACACCTCTCACACTCAGACACAGCTGGGGCTCTTTCCCATGTTTCTATACTATGGCTCTGCTTTGATTTGGGGGCTCCAATTTTCTCACTTGGGCTCTGGCAGCCTGCAAATGACCCAGACGATGAATGGTTCCAGCAAATGACCTTGGCATATGGGGCAGCTGCAGTGACCAGCCAGGGCACCGGGGAGGCTGTATTGCCATGGTGGAAGTCATGAGCATGGTAGTTTCCATTGGCCTGTTTCAGTTGTCTGTTGCTGCTCAAAAAATCACCCCAAAACTATCAGAACAAATAGCTGAAATGAACAGTGACGCCTTATATCTAGTAGTTCTGTGTGTTGACTGGGCCCAGCTGGGAGGTTTTTATTTTACAAGATGCAGCTGAGATCACTCATGAGGCCACGTTCACTTGGGGGCCAGATAGCGCTGGAGCATCCAAGATGACCTGTCCTCCCTCATCCACGTGGTCTCCCATCTTTCAGTAGTTTAAGCTTCTCTACAACATGGCAGGCAGCTTCCAAGAGGGTGCGTTCCCAGAGGACAAGCCCCGGTGTACAAGCACTAATCCAGCTTCTGGTTGCATCATGCTTGCTAAAGTCCCACTGGCCGAAGCAAGTCACATGACCAAGTCCGGCATCACTGTGGGAGGGGACTGTACCAGGGGGTAACCCTCGGGAGTTGTGGCGCAGTGGGGACTTGAGGAGGCAAAGTCTAGAAAATAAGAGCAGTCCTGGGAGGTACATGTAGCTTTAACATATTTCAGTCAGTTATTCAATAAGTAGTAAGTCACTCCAACCAGTACCAGGCACTGTGCAGATCGTGAGCAAACATACCAAGATGGGCAAGACACCAGCCCTGCTCTCAAGGAGCCCACGGATCACTGGCTACAGACAGGCAGATAATGCTATCATGTGTGTGACCTGTACCTGGGCTGAGTGTTGCCTTGGATCCTCCAGGGTCAAAGAGGAGAGAAATTTGAGTCAGACTTGGGGGGCAAAGAAGGCTTCCCTGGGGAAGGAACACTGGAGCTGAGTTTTGGGGCAATAATGGCAGTTGACTGGGTGGATTTGCAGTTTAGGGATTCCAAACACAGGAGATAGAGTGTGGCAAGGCCCAGAGAGAAGAAATGTTTTGACACCACCCGAAAATGAGAGGTAGTTCCTTGTTCCACACGTCTAGAAGGAAGAGATGAGCAAAGAAAACCTAGAACCTGAAGGCTCGTCTGTCATGCCCTAATCCTTTGAGACCAAGGGAGAGCATTAGAAAGACATCTTCTTTGTGCATAAATGCATTTAAAATTTTCGGTGATAAAACATGTTTACTTGTGTAGAAAATAATACAATGGGGAAAACATCATTCTGGCCGCTACCCACTGAATAAGGAGACTGTGCCAAAACATAGCTATGATTTGATGGCAGCCTGAAAGGATCCAAGGCAGTTGGAATGAGGACCAGGGGGAGACACGGGAGAGGGGCTTAGGAAGTCACAAATGTGAGATTTGGTGCAGGGGAAATAGGAGGGCGAAAGAGGAAGAGATAAGGATAATACTGTCTCGTGCTGCCCCAGCACCTGTCTACAGGGGGCGCAGAAAGTATAGCACCCACCAGAGGAATTGCTTTGGAGTTTGGGTGCCCGGAAAGGAGGGACTTCTTGGAAAGGACAAGGTTGATCTGTATTAATACACCATCCACTTTGTAGGCATTCCACAAATAAATGTGGTCCAGACAGAATGTGTACCTCAGTGGCAAACAGCTGGGGCTTCTGAGTTTCTCTAGTAGAAATACTGGGGTTCTATCCTGGCTCAGGTGCTGGGTGCTTTCGATGTGATGTTAGGTAAGCTCTGTGATGTTAGGGAAGCTATCTAAACTCTCTATGCCTTGGTCTCCTCATCCTGGAAAGAAGGATATTTTATAAGGTTATTGTAAGGGTAATATAGGAATCAGGCTTGCAACATCTTCAAAGGGCACTGAACATAGAAAGCACTCAATAAATCCAGGTGGAAGAATTACTAACAGTTTTGATCTGTTTATGGAATAGGTACAGCCTTCGAGTGGTTCAAAATTCAGAACATTTAAAATTATGTGCATAAAGAAAAGTCTGTTTCTTTTTACCACTGTCCTCTAAGTAAGTAGGTTTTCTCTCTGGCAGTGACAAATGTTACTAGTTTCTCAGGCATTCTTTTAAGACAGTTTATGTATGTCCAAGAAAACACCTGTACTCTCTGTCTTATTATTATACAAGTGGAGATAATACTTTCTAACACTATAGTTCACTTCTACCCCCACTTTTTGGCTATAATTTTTCATTAGTGTAAAGGCACTTTCTTTAGTCTTTTCCTAATGTGCAGGCTTTTACTGTTACAGTGTTTGTAATGTTACAAGCATTATTTCACTCATGCTGGAGTATAGCTAAAGATAAATTTCTGGAAGTAGAATTTCTGGGTCAAAAGAGTTCATGTGTTTTTAATTTTGTTAGCTATTGCTAAGCTCCACAGAAGTTACACTAATTCACTTCCACCAACACTGTGTGAATCTGGTGAACATGTTCGGAAACACGTCATTGGAGAGACTGTAAACTGGGATAAGGTCTAAGAGAGTAATTCAGCGATAGCTAGCATTTTGGTATTTGCCAATGTGATGGGCAGCAAATGGTACTTCTGCATAGTTTTATTTTTCATTTCTCTTACTGTGTGCAGTTAAGCACTTTTCCCCCCCTATGCTAAAACCCATTAACATTTCCCTTTCAGCAAACTGTTCCAAATAATTCTGTTCATTTTCCTATTGTGTTCTTAGGGTTTTTTTTTTTTTTTCTCATTGATTTGTGGACCTTTATTTACTAAAGGAGTTGTAGTATGACTTGCAAATATTTTTTCAATTCTTACTTTGTCTTTTTATCTCACGTGTGGAGGTTTTTGCTATGCCGGTCTCTAAAAACATTTGTTAATGAATTTTTTAGTTTTTCTTATATGGCTTTTGATATCTGCGTCATTTTTAGTTCATTCATACTCTGACATGATAAAGAAGTTCTATCATGTTTTCTTCTGGCATCACTAAGGTATCCGTTTTGCATTTATTTTTTATTTAATTATTTTTGAGAGAGAGAGAGTGGAGTGCAAGTAAGGGAGGGGCAGAGGGAGAAAAAGAGAATCTGAAGCAAGCTGCACGCCCAGCGGGGAGCTGGACATGGGGCTCGATTCAACCACCTCAAGATCACGACCTGAGCCAAAATCAAGAGTCAGATGCCCAAACCGACTGAACCACCCAGGTGCCCCTCAGTTTTGCCTTTAAAACTGTTACTCATTTGGAAGCGCTTGGATAGCTCAGTCAGTTTGAGCCCAAGCCCTTACTTCGGCTCGGGTAATCTCATGGTTCACGAGTTCGAACCCTGCATGGGGCTTTCTGCTCTCAGCACAGAGCCTGCTTCAGATCCCTTGTCCCCTCTTTCTTTCTCTGCCCCTCTCCCTGCTCACTCACTCTCTCAAAAATAAATAAACATTAAAAAAATAAAACTGTTACTCATTTGGAATTTCTTCTTATGTAGGTATTGTATGAATACAATTGAATGTCTTTGGGGGGGTTTCCATCGTATTTTCCCAGCATCATTAAAAAAAAAAAATTTATCTTTTCTGACTTGAGATGCCTCCTTCATAATGTATTAATTCCCCAAGTGATTTGGGTTTATTTCTGGTCTTTCTATACTATTCCAACGATCTGTCAGAATATTCATATACCATATCACAATGCTTTCATTTTTGTAGCTTTATAATGTATTTGAATATAAAGATTAGTGCCATCTCATTGCTATTTTTTTTTTTCATAGTATCCTGGGTTTTTTGTTCATTTTCCCACATGAACTTCAAAACAGCTGGACAGTACTTTTTACATCAATTTTAATTCATAGATTGAGGAGAATTTACATTTTTATAATCTTGAGTGTTGCCAAGACCATAGCATGCCTCGTCATTCGTTCAAGCCTTCTTTTGTGTTTTTTAGTTTTCTTCACACTAGTCTTGCACATCTATCATTAATTTTCATTACTTGGTATTTCATCTTTATCCATATGTGTATTTTTTGCTGTTGTAAATGGAGTCTTATCTTCTCTTCAGCCTTCAGATTGTTGTTTGCTTCCTTGAAAGCTCTGTATACGAGTTTTGTACCCACCAGCTTAGTGAGTTCTCTTACTGCTCATGATGGTTTATTTGGTGTTTTTATTCCCCATTAGATGTTTGGACCTTCCCATATGACAATAGTGAAAATTTTGCCTTCTCCTTTCCAATGTCTAAACACACACACACACACACACACACACACACACACACACACACACAGAATCCGAAGCAGCCTCCAGGCTCTGAGCTGTCAGCACAGAGCCCGATGCGGGGCTCGAACTCACGAACTGTGAGATCATGACCTGAGCCGAAGTCAGACGCTCAACCAACTGAGCCACCCAGGCACCCCTGAAGTTTTTTCTAATAAATACATTTAGCTCATTACTATGGATTTATATGACTATATGTTTGGTCTTAGTTCTAATGTTTTTACATTCTGCTTTCTAATTTTTTTCTTTATGAAACTTTATGTTTGGACCTCCCATTTGACAATAGTGAAAATTTTGCCTTCTCCTTTCCAATGTCTACAAATCTGTTTCTTTCTAAGTCTAATTGCATTGGTGAGATTTCTCGAATGGAGTTATCACTGGAGATAGTGCGCATCTTTTCTGCATTCCTACCATTAATGGATATGCTTCTGATGTTTCCACATTAAACTCAGGTTCAGAAAGATGTATTTTATTGCATTGAGGGAGTATTCATGTATTCTTGTTTTATTGGTTGGTTCGTTGTTTGTTATGAGAGAGTGAGAGAGGGCATGTGGGGGAGAGAGACACAGGGAGACAGACAGAAAGAGAGATAGATAGATAGAAACAGAGAGAGAGGGAGACACAGAATCGGAAGCAGGCTCCAGGCTCTGAGCTGTCAACACAGAGCCTGACGTGCAGCTCAAATTCACAAACTGTGAGATCATGACCTGAGCCAAGGTCAGACACTTAGCTCAAGTCCGACACTTAACAGACTGAGCCATCCAGGTGCCCCTGGTTGAATTCCTTCCTCCTTCCTTCCTTCCTTCCTTCCTTCCTTCCTTCCTTCCTTCCTTCC